>NC_092630.1:47661694-47961694 GCF_039555335.1 Amphiura filiformis | reverse complement strand
CGCTTTCTTTGTTACGAACCACTGATCGAAATGATCACAACACAAAGCCTATGGCATATCATAATTCGGAACAGGTGTATGAGCCCAGGCTTGAACCAGTTACCAGTGGTTACTAACGTGCACTACGGCAGCGAATATGGCTGGATAAAAATTCACCGCATTATAATATAATAAAATTGAGCAATATCTGTTAGTGGGTTTGTAATGTTGTATAATATGTCGCTTGATATTTCAGAATTTCTGAAATTCCTTAAATCATTTAGTTAGCTACTGGAGCAAATATTTATGCTAATTTTCTGTACCTAATCAACTTTCTGTTACCTTTTGTTGTAAGCAAATGTGTTAAATGCTCTGTAAAAATTGGTTGAAATCAAGTGGCATTCTGTTAAAGGTCAAAGGTCAATGTAAAAAGTATTGTTAAACATAAAGGTACACCAAAGGATGTTTATTTGAAATTGTTTATTTCAGTTGTAAAATGTACTTTAAAGATGTGAGCGAATCAAGCAAAATGAGGATGACAGTGCTGCTGAAGTTTTTTTTAAGATATGAAATGATTTACAATTCAAATCCTTATGTTCTTTATTGTTAAAAAAAAGTCAATGTTTCAAATGGGTACTTGACTTTTTAATGGTATTGATGGCATTTATATCAAGTAAAGCTGATTCAAATTCTTTATCATGATGTGGAAATTCCAAAATTGATTTTACACAACATTATTCTCATTTTGCTCAATTGGGACACATATATCAGGGATTGACCTTTAACCTCATGTGCAAAAGAATCTGTAATGTTGAGAGTTATGAATGAAGTTTCTTAAATTGCTCAATGTTAAAATTAATATAAGAAATATTTGAAAAGTATATTAATATTGTTCAGATGTAAAGATACAGTGAAATGTAATCAAAGGTGATTCAACTTGTAATATGGTTATGCAATAAAATGCTCTTCATCAATTGTCATGTCATGTAATCAAGAGGTTACTAAAAATGTTAAATGTTCAAATGGCTTTATTATAAATGTTGTCTTAAATTATATCAGGTAAACTTGTACTTGCATATATTTAATTGATCACATATTGGAAGAATTAATTATTATGCGTATTAGGGTGCATCATGTCCCCCTTTTGTCAACCAGATTTTATGTAGCTAGTCTTAAAATGTGCCAAATGATGAAATAATAAGATTCCCAAAATTTGAATTCATTCTGAGTTCGTCTTATGGGTCCTCTGTGGCCCGAAAGTTTGAACGAATAACCCATATGAACATTATGCATAGGCATATGGCAGCTATACATTTTCTAATGTTTAATGGTACATATAACGGCTGCCATGTACTGAAAATTCATGATCAGGATTATATGTAATTGGGGTTTGTTTTCAACTAAACTTGGAAGTTAAAATTCAAATGAATATGGCATATATATCACAAAAATGAATAGATGCCATGTGCTTTGACACATCCTTATTTAGCATAGTGCTGCCATTTACAAAAAATAGCTGAATTTTAACTATATTTCGAAGCACAAATTAGCTAAAAACTTACCCACAGTTCAAGTGGGATGAAAGTCACACTTTCAATTAAAACTCCTTTAATGTTTGTCTTCATAAAGTTTATGTTTACGCAGATTTGGCCTGTTCTTCCTGTCCTGTTCAACAATCTGAAGAACATTTTGATAATGGCGCTCAGATTTTGCAGTGCTGAGGAAATCTGAATTCAATTTTACTGCACGCTCGGCATTGATGGCACTGATGTTGATTTTAGAAGTCTGATAAGTAGCACACATAGCCCAGTTCTCGACTCTCTCTTCAAGAAATTGATGGTCGATCTGCAGTATCGCTAGATCCTCATCATGAACCATGAGATTGGTCTTTTCCAAGTCTGCAAGTGAAGTTGACTGTGTGATGTTGTCTGGGAAGATTGATTTAACAAACCCCACACCAAACCGGTTACTTGGAGTTATAACCTCTTCTGCTGGTTTTACCTCTAAAAGTTTAACCGCAATTGCTTGCTTCTCTGTGTCTGGCACAATTCTACTGAAGGCAAGAGGAATCATCTCTTCAGTTTTAGGCGTTTACTTTTAGTGCCTTGATTGCACTCTGTGATACTGAAGAATTCACAGAATTGTATGCTAATAGGCGCTTGTAGAGGTCAAGATCATTCCAGGCCTCCAGGGTGCATATCAGCAGTCTGACTACAGGTTATCCACCAGGAACTGTAGATGTCACATATCTTGGGTAGCTGTTGCTTTGTTGTAACTGTTCCCTCTGGCATCTGGCGATGTTATTTTCCAACATGGTGATCTTAATCGAGGCCAGTATCTTTGCCATCCACCTTGCCTTGTGGATTGCACATGGTTGCTTAAATGTCAGCACCTTCTAATCACCCAAGAATACCTTAGGCCCTACATAGCTGAATGAATTCAAGGAAGTCTCGAGCTCCATTTCTGCCTTTGACTTAAAGATCTCCAAAGTATCAATTCACATGACATACCATCTAATAATTGTGTATCTGATGAATCTGTGGTGGGGAAACCCAGCTAATAGTGGCAGTGCCCAAGGATACAATGGAAGTCCATGTACTATTTTATCTCATTGACTTCATATTATTAGGCCCAAGACCAATCATCAATTACATTGTAAGCCAAAGTCATTTTTAAATAACTCAAAAAGTAATTTTCCCTACCAGAAATACACATATTTCACTGTGTTAAGTGTCAAATGTATATGGCAGCTATTTGTTTACATGATTAAATATGGGTTTGGAAAAGCTGCTTCATGTTAAAATGTAATAGTTTTGGATTGCCTGTATCATTTACATAGTTGAATAACACCCCCAAGTACTTGGTTACTTAGAACAGCCAATTTTTATGATTAAAATCCATGTTATGTGAATAGCTGCCATATGCCTATTGCGTAATGTTCATATGGGTTATTCGTTCAAACTTTCGGGCCACGGAGGACCCATAAGACAAACTCAGAATTAATTCAAATTTTGGGAGTCTTATTATTTCATCATTTTGCACATTTTAAGACTAGCTACATAAAATCTGGTTGACAAAAGGGGGGTATGATGGAAATAGACAGTTATATATCTATATTTGTAAAATTGCAGATATATTGATATCTATATTGATGCATTAATATTATTGTACTGTAGTGAATACTTTGACAGTAGGAAACAGGGTCCTTAGTTAAACTGCTTTTAAGAGAATATAAATTGTGTTGTTTTGTGTGTAATATTATTGCATTTTACCTAATTAGTGCCATGCGCTTAATTAACTTGTTGGAAGGGGGCACTTTATAAGTGGACATTTTTCTTGCAAAACAATGTATATAGCTCAAATAAAAATGATAATACAAGCAGAATGAATGTTACAGCTATATTGTAAGTTTATACATAAGCAGTTGTTTTCATGCTTACAAATAAATGCATTTTATTGGTGAGGCTGCAAAAGCCATAAATGTATTAATAACAAAGTTGGTGCATTTGGAAATCAGTGTCTTGGTTAAAAATTGATATTGATGTAAGAGGCTTCTGCTCTGCTTTAGAATTCACGTAAGTTCTGTGGACCAGACCTAGACAGGCAAATGTCAGGTCAGTGTGTGGCTAGCTAAGACATTGCATTGATGGAAAACTTCATCACATCAGGCATACCATCTTGTACCATGGATGTTACTTATAGGTAGCTGATACAGTAAAGAAATGAATGCCCTCACTATGACATGACTGTTCTGTTGTATAGACCACTTGACATCGTTTATCAACAAAGGCGAGGGACTGGTCTATAATAATTGACTATTGATATGCTTGAATGAACAGCTACACTGTTCACATGTCAAGTGGTCTATAGGGTAGTAAGGTAGTAAAGTAGTGAAAGCTGTGACACCTGGGAACATTATACAGATGCCAGAGGAAGAACTTCTACAAGATCTGCTTTCTATAACATATTATGCACTGTAACATGCCAAATGGAGAGCAGAATTACAAGAACATATTCATGGCATGCATCATTGTTGTACTGGCCATAAACCATATTATAATTGATTGTAATGATTGATTTGGAAACTTATTTGCAAAAAGTGTGATTTTGTGTAAATAATGTGCATTGTTTGAACAATAGCCACATTCCCTTCATTAACTTTTAGTTACTAAATCAAACTTCTTTATCCAATCTGTAAATGAATATTTTTCCTAAATTCCAAACAGAATGAACAGAATTCACAAGAAGATATGCCCTGTCTGACCATAAAATTCAGTTATATATGAAGTGGAAGTTTTATTTTAAAGCTTTCTGGTGACAGCTCTCTTTTTTTTACACCTACATCTAATTTTAACCCAGACCCCTTTATGTATGTCTACATTTACCACATGGTGGATCGGTTATCTATATCATGTGTATTAATTTAATTACACCAATTTGTGTGTTTTCCCCCCAGAAAGCTGTAGGAGATTAATATATAGATAACTGATATTTGTTTTGGTCTATTTACTTTTTGTTGGATGCAACATTCGTAGAGTAAAAGCTGAAGTGCGAAAGCTTAAAAGTTATTGTGGGAAATGTTGTGAAAACTTGATATGTGACACGATCTGATCTAATCAGATAAAAGTTGGCAATAATAAAATTGAGATATAGGCAAAAGAACAATAAAATATATAAGAAAATATATAAAAAGTTCATAACCTAGCAACCAAGTATTATATGCCAGAGACATACGGATTTCAACATCATAAAGCATGCCTAGCAAGGTAGTAATGGTAATAACTCAATCCTCAGAAATTCCTGCTTTGGTCTGAGTGGATCAGAGCGTGTCACATTAAGTTGAACAAACAAAGAATCTACTGTTTATTACTAAATTGTTATATATCATTTATGTAGTAGTAAGCACACATAGACAGAATTTGAAATAGATTGTTTTATTAAAAATATATGTAACCATAATTGAAGTGAAAATATTTATAATGACATCTACATTGTCTGTTCATTTGCAAAATTATATATAAAGTCTGCACAAAAAGAAACTCAGCTGTTATAAATACGCCTATAGCTTCAGAACTAATATTTGTTTCCACAATATTTTTACATAGAAAGAAGGACGATTTATTTACGCGCATTACCCCATTTGTCAAATGTCGCTCAATATTAACAACACAGTAGTGCTTTTAAAGAAAAATACCCGAATTCAAAAGTTGCAGTTTACAGCGATCAATGGTTTTTACGCAAGCATTGTGGCACGTAACACCCTCTATTTATCTTCGCGCTGACTTCAAATCAATACAAATAGCTGCAACTTTTAAATTCGGGTAATTTTCTTTGAAAACACTGCTGTGATGTTAATATTGAACGATATTGGACAAATGCAGGGTATCAAAATGCGCGTAAATAAATCGTCCTTCTTTCTATGTAAAAATATTGTGGAAACAATTATTTGTTCTGAAGCTATAGGCGTATTTATAACAGCTGAGTTACTTTTTGTGCAGACTTTATTTCACTTCCTAGTACCAATCATACACACTTTTATGTCACTTGTTCCTATTCCAAAATACCGTAATACCGCACCAAAAAGTATTCAAAGCAACTTAGAGTATGTGCTAAAATAGTACTCTCAGTTTTACTAATTTATCATGACTTTGATTTTAAAGAGCATAAAAATAATGTTTACGGTTTTTCCAAAAAAGTTTATGGCAAACATTCTAACTTTATTTTCCAGTTCTGTTTATATAATAAGATGTTATGATTGGGCTATTATAATTATATGTGATGTGATCAAGCAAAATCAGTCGAAAATCAGAAATATTGATTTTGAGATATAGCCAAACAAAGGAAATATTTCTTTTTGTTTCTTTGTGTTTTGGAAACTCTTAAACTGCTCATATCTTTTGAACTGGTTATTCAATTTCAATGGGGTTTTCTGCAAAATGTAGCAAAAATTATGCTTGTTACAATCCAATAAGAAACTGAAAATTGAATATGACTGATTTCAGACTGATTTTGCTTGATCACACCACATATATGTCATCTGTCAAAGCATAGTAATATTTAAATAAAATTGATTGGGTAAAATGGTGCTGCATTTTATGGAAGCAAGAGTCTTCAAGTTTAATAATATCCTATGTACATAGTACGGTACATACATAGATGAGACATTTAAGATTTCATCAGTAAAATAGAGTGTATTATTTATTATATAATGTATAGAAATATTCTTGGTATTTGATTGGTGGATAGTATATCACATCACATTATATTCTATTTATGTTCATTGATTGGTTAACAGTGTATCACATGTCTAAAAGTTAGAAAGGAGTCAAAAAGCCTATTGATGGCAGAATGAGCCTATTTATTACCCTGTAACCCCCTTCGTAAAGTGTTCTGTTCAAACAACATTATTATGGCCTTTTACATTTCAACAAAATGATTCATATTAATTGTGTAGTTTCATACATAAATTTGTAATATGCAAGGTAAGATCAAATAAGTAATTACAAGTAAATAAGATTGACTTTTGGGGTCAAGAGCAGACAATTTGAGAATTGAGATCACAGTGTTGGATACTGCTACTGAAGAAAAAGAACCAAGAATTCTGCTGTTAAATGAAGATGATTTAATGCAAAAATGTTTCTTACAATAATACAATATTTCTGAATTACCATAATGAGACCTATTCCCACAAAATGACAGGAATGACATGACCATATTTGTAATCTCTGGATCATAAGCTTGAAAATAAACTTTAAAATGTAATATTTTTCAAAGAGGAATTCTTTTTGTTTTCTATTGTTTTCTGGTATGTTCAATGAACCATATCTCTTTTTCTTCCCTGGCAACTATCCGCTCATTTTGTAAGAACAGGTCACATGGCAGACTTAGTGCAGAGTCAGATTCTATGTCAGAGACATAGTAAGCTTAAGTAAATCATTTGAGTGCAAGTACAAAGCCAAGGCATTATAGATCATGGTGTAGACCCCGGTGTAGACCTTGGGTCGCCTAGCACCATGTGCCCGGTAGGCCTATGTTAGTGATTAACCATTTAACCAATCAATGAACAAAGAAGCTATGAATGAAAGACAAATATATACTGCTTCTTTTGAGGCCCCAGTTTAAAACTATTGGACCTCTGTGACAAATATTACTATTTTGCTTCAAGCCAGCGCCAGGGGAAAATAATTCTATCCTTAGATTAATAACACACAGATTGGAATTTTTCATGCCTGTGCCCTCTAAGTGTACTCGAATTCAGCTGATGCCGGTACAGCGTTCAGACCTCACGATGTCGCTCATCATACGCGCAAAGTTTCTTTTGTGTACGCTCGCTCTATTTGCGCTGTTTTTTAGCTTGCTCACACGGTACCTAACTTAGCATCGATCCCCATAGGCAACATGCCATGATATCACAGTATGGTTCTATCGATGTTTCTTGAGAGCAATTAGTTAGTCCTATTTAGGTCACTTCAGGCCAAAACTTTTAACCAGACACTCTCATTGGCAGTTTATATTTGTATACTATTTCCCCAATAGTTCACAGCAGGGCAAAAAAGTTAAAAAGTGGATATCATGGCTGTGTTTATATGTAATATTTTTCATGTACTTGCAATGATTTGATTGTGTAATGTAAATTTTATCAACGTATGACATTTAATCATGGATTTTTATTTCATACTTGCAATATTGATTTATGCAATGTCTATTTTTACAATAAATAAAGGAATGAAATAATACTGGTCGCAACATTTGTAATTTTGTTTTCATGATGTACTGTATTCATTCCATTAACCGCCAATGCACTCTATAAGCAAACTGTGATATTACTTTATTAGCTGCCCATGCAAATCTGAACCATGGTCTGAAACATAAGACACGTTTGTGATGATGGATGAATATTTTTGGGCCTTTTTTTACGTATTGTTGGCTTAAACAATGGGCGATTAATGGAACAAATACGGTATTGCAGAAAAGTGAAAACTGTTCATTACATTCTGTTGTTGACAGTCCAATTGAATATTGTTGTAGTAGCATTGTAATAGAATTTTCAGTTTTTCTTTGTCAGTGAGACCAAAGTTGTCTCTGAAAGCTATATACACCCATACACCCCCACCTATAAACACACATAGGGCATTTATAAAGTGCCATTTCTACAGGCCCATAACTCTATATACATGCACATTGTGTATGAGAAATTGTCAGGGGCCCCTATCAACACTACACAATTATGGCCACCTGGACAGGTACACCGTCGCCAAACTGACCCAAGGGTACCTGACTGGTACACACAGAGTACCTACACAGTACCAATGTTGCTGTTGCACAGGACCCACCAGCAATGGTATTGCACTGGTACTACACTGTTACTTCCCTGGTATTGCACAGTATCAGCCAAGTATCTTGGTGACAGTGTACCTGTGCAGGTGGCTGCAATAGGAATCTGGTAGTGTAGATGTAATGTAGTTAAGAAGAACTTTATTGGTGGTTTTTGATGCTTAGAAAGCTTATCAGTGCATGGGTTGAGGGCAGAAATACTGATGATCCTGAGATGATTAATTGTGACTTCTTCACAAAGACTGTACAATGGAGGGACATAGTTCCAACTCTTCCATTCATGGATGTGTTGGAGACATGGACACATACTGTCAAGAAGGAAAATGCAAAATGATATGGAAATCATGAAATAAAACCGAGCTTATAGCCCGAAACGGAGAACTGGAAAGTGAGACTTGCAGCCTTGTGGGCCGCAAGGCTCAACAATGATAGGTGAGGTGATATATTTGTTTCACAACAAGTTATAGCAAGTTCTATATATGGTTAAAAGATCAAGCATGCACTAAGGGAACAAACCAAAAATTTGATTTGATTTGATTTGGTGGGGGTGGGAGGAGATCGTCGATCTGATTATGCTTGTGAAAATCAAAATCAAAAATCAAAATCAATGACCTCTGGCAACACCATCCTGCCACTGGTCAATGACTAATTGCAGCCATATCAACAGACTGCCTGACGATGCACCTAGGATAAGGTGCGATACCAGAACCTTCAAAAATGTGAGTTCAGTAGAATGGTTTGAAGAGTTTAATTTTTAATGTATTGGATATTATATGGATTGGGATGTAATTTGCAAACTTTCACAATTTCGTTTATAGGTCATCATTGAACATTTTGTGTCTTCAATAATGCTGTACTGGACCATAAAATATACCAGACCAATATTTATAATCACACATTTTTAATCGCATCTGTAAGAATTATGTCTTTAGACTGACTGGCACATAAGCGTCTCCAGATGGACAATCCTACAGTAGTGTCTTATATAAATACCCAAGCCATGTTATGTGGACAGTTACTTAAAAAGTCGAGGGAGAAAGACATGTGAACAAAAAATTCACTGGTCACATATATTGACTGGTTAAAACAGGTGAAAGATTGGGATGGTTTTGGTTTTTCACAGGTCTTTCTGCTTTGATTGTTAAGGCACTGGTCACATAATGGCATTCTATTGATTCATTATATTTCAAGATGGTGGTTTGGAAAACAGGTGACAGGTGATTTTTACTATTTTTATAACAAAATTGTCACCAAAAATGTTGGAAAATGCGAGAAAATATAAATGCATAAAACCTGCAAGAAAAACATGTCCAAAATCTCTGCACATAGTACACAATAAATGCACTCCTGGCATTTTTCTAACATTTGCTCTGATTGGTTCTTGCTATCTAAGAGTGTATGAAAATAGGCTATCACATGCTTATATTACATAATATATAAATTGGTTTTTTTTGTGGCAAGAATGTGTCAAAAACATATGCTTGAGAATCTGAAATCTAGTCATGTCCTCTGGAAATGTTTGTTCATGCAAGATTCATCTTAGAACTCATCTTCTTCAGAATTTTGCTTCTTTGCCTGGAACACAAAATAAAACATGTATTGTGTAAGAAAAGTATTTGAAAAAGAGTATTATTTTAGTCAGGAATTTTGATTATTTGGCAACATTTTGATGAATCATTGTTAAAGGGAAAGAAAATCAGTTTGGATTTATTATGAAAGTTTGAATCAAAAGTATTTACCAAAAAGGGCATTCAGCAAAACAGAGAAAAAATGGAAACAACATGGCACCACACTCAAACAAAATATTTCTTAACATTGAAGTAGTGATAAAATGTACACTAAGAGTATAATACAAATGGACACATCATTAGTCAAAAACCAGGCCATTATATCTACCTGAGAAGTGACCTGAATCCTGGCCACTCATGGGGAGTTCTCAAATCGCTGAGGGGGTATCCAAAAGTTTTTGACATCACACAGAAGTGAAAGAGCTATACCAATGAAATTTTGTCAATGTAATCACTGGTCCTTATGTACATTATGGTCCAAAAATGGTCTCATAAGTATGTTTACTTTCTTTACAGGTGGCGCTAGATGGGCAGTGGGCGCATAACCTGCAAGATGGTGAAAATTGAGGCACATGTCCCTCACAGATAAGCCAAGAAGTGGACCTCCATCACTTATGGATGATGCGGCCACAGTGAAAAAATTCAAGAAAGTGGAGGATCTTATCATGTAAAGGTTATGCGCCTACTTCCCATTTAGCGCCACCTGTGAAGAAAGTACCATAATGTACATAAGGACCAGTGATTATACTGACAAAATTACATCGGTATAGCTCTTTTACTTTTGGGTGATGTCAAAAACCTTTGGATACCCCCTCGTACTTAGCTAAACAAAAATTATGTTTTTTGTTTTATTTTAATTTTGCATAATGGTAACTTCCCTGTACCCCCATTTGATTATAAAAAGACATATAGGAAAAACTATTTACATAAATTTGTATATGGAAGAAAAAATTGGTTTAAAAATTTGAAAGCAAAAAAAATCTGGAACTTACCGGTGATCTTGGTGGTGGATAGCAGGGAGGAGCACGGTCATAATGTACGCAGCAAGGGGTAGATACTTTGGATGCACAATGCCCATGGACTTTAATACCACACACTGTAAAATACAAATAGTGCTTGCAGTCAATTTAGCCATATAGAAAATAGGCATGTGTATTTTTGTCTTTAAGACTAGTTGCTTATGTAAAGATCAGTTCATACAACAAACTTGTTTTATGGGGGACAAAGTTTTCAAGTAAGGTTGGTTGTTCTGGCTTTCCCATTATTTCTTTTTTGGTCAAATAACTCGCCAAAATCTGTAAATAAGTTGCCATTTTTTTGCATTTTTTCCATCACTTTGCTGGTGTTTTGCTGGTGTTCAGTCAAAATAAATGTACATTTTACCAAACAGCTGATTTTACATGCATACAGCAGTTTCCATTCATCAAACTCGTCCACTTTTGGCCAATCTACTTTAAATTAGCTCTCATGATTTTATTATAAATTTCAAAGTAACAGTGTTAAAACTGACATTACTTACAAAATAGTATCTTATATGATATTTGATTATATTTTCAGATGCCCTGCTGCGTAAATACTCTTTACAGAAAGAAAATCAGTATTTTTTTAAATTAATGATAGAATTGTTGCCGTACCTTTGCATTTCTTCAATTCTCCAGATATAAACTTGTTGCAATGTTTGCATACTCCCTGTCTCCCTCTGTGTGCTTTAAATCTATGTCCAATCTGAATGAGAACAATTGTGGAAACATTTCAATTGCAGAGAATTTCTTTTTTCACCTATAGACGAATCCAACGAGCCATGTGATGGTTAGAATTCATGCGATTAATTACTGGGTCCCCTCTGCACCAAACTGGTGTTGTGACTGCCCAATTGAGTGGATTAAAGCCGCTTAAAATTGATGTTATATTGTATTGTGTTATAAACGTTCACTATTCTTTTGTCTACGTGCAATACAAGCTAACACAGGTAATCGTTTAAAATCCCCGCTAAGGCCGCATCATTTCACATTTTAGGTGGGATGGAGCCAACAGGGACCCCATTGGCTGCCATTGAGGTGTAGGAATGTGTGAAATTGGATTCGTCTATAAGAAACTTTAAACAAAGAAATATGTTTGTTTCCCATAGGCCACATGTACAGGGCAAAGATAAAATGAGAGGATGTCTTACCCAAATAAAAATAAATACCATACAAACAAATAAATAACACAAACTGTAAAATTAAATTGAGAGTTCAGAACCACTGGGAATAAAGGTGAATAAATTACAACATCTGTCATAAATAACCATTATCTATTATCACTATGACTGAACAAGTCGAAAAAACTTTGCAATGTTGCCACATTCATGCTTCGAGGTCATGACAATGACTGGAAAATTCTTAGAAAGGAAAATATATTTATAGCCTATAGGTGCATTTCATTTTGGATCTATTTGGTGGTATTTCCTTTATTTTTTCATAACAAAAGAAACTGTTTGGCGCACTGGATAGAATTGTATTGAACGGACCAGGTCTGTTATGCATTCCTGTTGTTCCTGTTGAAACCAGTCATAGTTCTAATTTTAATATCATTTAAGGGGTGGGGTATGAACGTTTGGACAGTATTTATTGTGGGACATTAAAGCACATCAGACATATCGAATTGCATTCTGAATACTGAAGAATGTCCTTCTGATATCAAATAATTTTGATTTTTGAAATTGCAATGTAATACACATTTTATGGCAAATGATTAAAATTGATATTTTTGATATTTAACAGTACTCGAAAGTAAACTTTATAAATCTGATGATTTATACTTAAAGTGTATGTAGGTGGGATAAAAAGCTGTCGATCAATTGAAAATTTTGACCTTTCGAATTGAAGATATGGATTTATTTTCCCAAAACTCCAAAAAAATTAGGTCTTTTTGGGAAAAAATCCATATCTTCAATATGAAAGGTCAAAATTTTCAATTGATCGTCGGCTTTTCCTCCCAGCTACATACACTTTAAGAATATATCATTAGATTTATAAAATTTACTTCAAGGACTGTTATATATCAAAAATATGAAAAATATCAAATTTTAATAATTGTGACGTGTCATGTCAAAAGGAGACACTTTTGGGCAGGATCGTAAATGGAGAAATAGCCAAAAATCTGCCCGAGGGTGATTTTTTCACAATTTGGGTTTGTTGCTAATTTGTAATGTTTTTAATGTTTAAAATATTGTCTGAGAGTTTCAGACCGAAATGTAACTGGCATCTTGTATTTTTTGAGACATTTTTCAAGGTAATTCCTACTTTCAACATTGTCAATAATATTTTTAAAGGCCAATATCTCAATTTCCAATTTTGTAATACCATAACTTACGAACTCAATATCTTCGCTTAGGAATGTCCAATTTCTTTGGGGAAAACGGCGTTGTGGAGCAAAATATCTCTATATTTAAGATATGTAAAAACCTCAAAATTGATAACCTGCCCAAAAGTGTCTCCTTTTGACATGACACGTCACAATTGGTCATAAAATTTGTATTATATCGTGAATTTCAAAAAATGAAAATTATTTGATATCAGAAAGACTTTCTTCGTATTCAGAATGCAATTCGATATGTCTGATGTGCTCTCATGTCCCACAACAAATACTGTCGAAACGCTCAAAACACTCATTCCAGAGCCCTTAATTAGTTTTAGTATAAAACTTACATTTCCATGCGGTGATGATGCTCTTCTTGTGCATTGAAAACATGCATGGTTGGTTGTATTGGATTCTGTATGAATTATGAAAATGGGAAATAAGGTGATTCAAAATGATATATGGGGATAGACTGAATCCTTTGTCACCTATCAACTACACATGTCATTGTGTAATAACTCGTTTAGTGACGACCCTGGATGACGACTGAAAAACATGCCAGACTCAAGAAAATATTTGTGCATGGATTTGGTCATGAAGTCCACAGTGTGCCAGAGTTTTGGCATGCCATTTTTTCCCAACACATAGGAAAACTATAATTAAAGACAGAGATAAAAAGAATTTATCGCGTCTGATGTCACTGTCAATTACGATCCTTGATTGGTTAATAGTGCATAAAAGGAAGACCGATCTATCTGGTGCTGATCGGAGAAAAGGAATAGCAGCAAATGGCGAAAAATTGAGTACTTTTACAAGGCAAAAAGCAGCTTTTCTAGGCATTGTTAACATGGTGATTGGTGCCTTCACGAAAGAAAGTTTCCTACTATAAAGACCCAACTTTTGAGATGGTTTGCATGTTTGAAGGTGCAAAATTAACAATAAGGCGCCCGATTATACCGCCGCGTTCAGCAAGTCATCATCACAACGCTTGTAAACAAATCGTGCTCGAGTTTGATTGACAGATGACGTCAGATGCGATAAATTCTTTTTATCTCTGTCTTTCATTATATTACACATGCATTTCTCAGTCGTCAACCAGAAATGTTGACCTATTGCGGTGTCAAACTTGCTGATGGCAGGTATAATTTACACTCAGAAAAACAAATTGCAGAAATCAGATGAATGTTAAAAGTTACCATTTAACGAGTTACCCAACTGGGTGAAGTGAGAGTTCAAATAATTATGGCAAATTATTGTATTCAGATTACTAATTAGAGCAAACATTGGGATGTGGCGTGTTTATATGTTGATGCATTGGGAATGTTTGAACTTTGAAGTTTGGGAGGATGGCAAGTTGTTACCTTCCAAGTAATAGAGGAGTTATGTTTTGCAATTTAAGTTGGTTGTGGTGGTGATGTATGGGGATATATGAATCAATCAATCAATCAATCAGTTACATTTATGTCATTGCGCCAAAATCATTTCAAAATGTTCAACGGCGCTCATTAGCTCAAAAACTACTGCTGATAAGCATCCTGAAATAGGTGGCTCTTCAGAAGCTTCTTAAACTGTTCAAAAGTACAATTTTTGATTTGACCTGGTAGTTTATTCCCCCGGTCCCCGCACTCCGTGCATCCGTGGGTATTCATGCTCGTCGAAAATTTCGCGAAATAAGGGGTGTTTTCAGATGAAGAAACGCGATTCGCGAAACACAAAAAAAAAGGGGTGTTTATTCAAACCACGTGTGCGCGAAATTAAAAAAAGGGTATTTTCATCGAGCAGCATACACGTTTCTTCCAGAAAAGGGTATATTAGAAATATCGTTCGCGTTTTAGCGAAAATAGGGGTATTGTCAAAGGGCAAATAATTCGCGAAATCGTTCAAAAAAGGGGTGTTTTTCCCCTAAAAACTCCACAAAATGAGATGCAAAAGGGGGTGTTTTTAATGTTCACTGACAAGCATGAATGCCCGTGGATGCACGGAGTGCGGGGACCGGGTTTATTCCACAATCTGGGAGCATAGGCAGCAAAAGCTCGGTCACCAAAAGAAACACATTGATATATTTTGAAGTGGGTCGAGGACCATGCATTTGGACAGTTCAAATATGATGAGTTGTCACATTCAGAGTACTTGAAGATATTTGACAAAAGGGATGTAGCATGCATGTTATGGTGATGTGTTGGGATGTTTGTACTTCTGTATAGTACTCCTGCTGATAGCAATAGCTAAGTAAAGGTGGGAAGATGACTATAAGGATGGGAATTACACTGGAGTTAGTTCTTGTCAGTGATAGTCAGTTACAATACAACATGAGTAATGTATGACTTCACAAAATGAGTAATTTATAACTTCACAACATGAGTTAATGTATGAGTTTACAATATAATGTGTGTTTTCACATCATGCTTAATGTACTGACATTATGTAATGTATGACTTCACAACATAATTATGTGAATGAAGAAAATTGTTAATATTAGGTAAGTTCAATGATGATTTAGGTCAAATCCACTTTTTTTTCACATAGTATTTAATTGTTTTGTTACTCAATGAACTGTCATACAGAAGCAGACAATGAATTTAAGTGGCAGATCTGGTGTATATAAATCTGTTATGAAGTATATGTACAATAGTCATGTAATTTGCAATTTTCAAGCTCGTACGTGGCCGCTATTGTCACTTTGTTGAAATCATGTAATTGGGAAATTGTGAATTAATGCAGAAATAAAAGGCAAAAGTGATGGTGGCGGCATCAAAGAAAAGACATTTCTACTTTACCTACAGAAGACAACCATGCATGAAAAAAGAGACCTTCCAAAAAAGGCATACATTATGAAATACTATTGCTTCCTAAAGGGAATAACAATTTAAGTAAAATCCCATTTCTGAGTGGGATTATCAAATTAAAAAACGATCGTAAGTACTAGTATCTCATCATGTAATTTTCTGTAAGAGGAAGTTTAAACATATTAAATAATATAAAAATAGGTTGACATTTTGCGTACAAAGAATCAGGTGAATCTTGGCAATTATATGGGTCAATGAACATCACAAACATTGTAAATTTATAGTTTCTTTTGAAAATGAATAACAAACTTGGCAGAGTTCAAAAACATGTTTGTTGTTTAGGCCTATCTGTTATTTCAATACGGATAGATAATTTTAAGTTTCCCAATTTCAGTTGGAAATCCCCCAAATGGATTTCAATTTGGAAAGTTTATTTATAGTCTAGAGTAAAGAGTTGAAATAATGTGTGTTTGGGTGGGGTACTTGTAAATGAAATTGGGTAGAGTCTGTTTGCAACAACAAAAGTGAAATTTTGATAAAAGCATTCTTTTGGCATTTTGTTGTTGTCGAAAAAAAATGTTAAGGACAGAAAATAAGGTGCCTGCTAGTAGTTGAAATTTCTAAAAAAAATGGTGATCTTTTTAAGTGCAAAAATTGAGTCGCTTGGTCAGTGGTGGCGCCAGGTATTTTTTCGGGGGCATGGGGGGGGGGGGACAATGTGAATGGGGGGGGGGGCAAAATCAACAAATTTGGGTTTTTACTTGGGGGAAAGAGTTCTGACAGGGGGAATTTGCCCCATAATGCCGCCACTGCGCTTGGTGACAATGTTTTAAAGTGTGACAATGTTTTAAAATGAGGAAATTTGGTGATGATGAAATGATAATAGCACTTACAGGAGAGGATCATGGGGCTAGAACCCATCATGTGCCATGGTACACTAAATCCAATATGAGTATAGAATGAATAGACTCAGGGGTGCAATAGTAGGCCTTAGTGTAACTTTCACTGTTAGAAATGGCAAGTTGTAAAAAAAATATAATAAAAATTGAAAAATTTCTCATTCATGAGTCAGTTTCGAGGTTTTACAAACCAAACAGTAACTCACCAGCTGCTAATATCAAGCTAGGTTGTGATGTGCTCAGTCGTCTAGTCTCCGCTTGGTAGAGGGTTGATTTCCCAATTGCTGCATATCAAAGAAAGCAATGAATGTCAGCAGAGAGATTCCAAGAAGGTTAGGGACAAAAAATCTTTCCCTCCAAAAACTATGTTTAGACGTATGCTACCATGTGTAATTTTGTGGAAGACTGACACTCTTTCATTATTAGTTGATTCTTTAAGTTCAATAACTTTGCATAGTTTTTTATCTTGAAGGTACATTACTGTAGTCTGGCACAAGTGGTCATAGTATGCTAAGCTATATCTTTTTTAGCAGTCTTTAGGAATGATGCAGGGGCGCTATCCAGACAGGTATTGGAGATTGGCGAAGGTGCTGGACGTTCCCATTTTTTTGTTGTACAGCCTATATCAAAATGATTGGTAAGGAGGAAAAACCCCTTAGGCCAAAAAGGTTTGTCTCAAAGCTTGCACGTGCGTTTGTAAAATCGCACGATTTGACAAAAAAGAAATGCGGAAATTTTTTTATTTCAAAAAAAATTTTTTTTTAGTTTTTTCCATAAAAAATCAGCGAAAATCAGACTTTTTACTCACAATACCATGAAAAAAAATCGGGAATAAAAAAAAAAAAAAAAAAAATCGCATTTCGCATTTGTTTTTAAATTTCTCGTGAGCTTTGAGACAAACCTTTTATTGGCCTTAAATTTGAGTTTATAACCAGGTTTTTAAAGTGTAACTTGCACAAATTGTTTAATGCAAACAGAGATTTGGTGAGATGCAAATGAATTAATGCTAGTATAATTGGTTAACTTACTATATCCTGATCCAGGTGTGAGTTGATCCGGTTCAAATGATACAGACTGAGATTTTCTTCTAAAAAGCCTAGGACCTTTGATTTTTTTAAGACCATCTGGTCTGATGTATCCTGTAATCGCATCTGCTGCTTTATTGCCGTCTTCTGATCTGAAAGTTACAAACATCATGAGCTATATTAGGAAGAGTGGTAGTCAGAATTGTGAGAAAAGGGGCATGGGAGAAAAGTGAATTTAAGGGGAGGGGGAAGTGGTATCACAATTCTGTTTTTAAGGACCTCTAATTTATCAGTATATAATTATACACTGTCTATGGTATTATACTAGTTTTCATTTTGAAAAACACTTTGTTATAAGATGTATGATTGATGGGTGGTATGTACAAATATTTTAATACTTTAAACATTTATTTTTATGTGCTTGGCAGCAGTTCAGTGTAACTCGTCGAAAATACGATGAATTACATGGATTAAAAAATAATAAGAACATGAATGTGGCATGTTTCTAGCAAAGCCAAAAGTTGGCTTTGAGACCATGCAACTATTTTTTATTTATACTTACGTGACAAGCCACAAGCCTGTGTTTTCATCAAAACCCATGAGTTGTAACTCCACACCTTCTTCAATGTCCGTGTCATCATTCTGGGCTGTTCTGTAGGCTCTAACCGTTTTGTATTTACCACCTTGGAAAAAAATGTAACATTTGTAAATTGAAAACATCTGATCTGTGGCCTAATGTTTCTTGTTTGATTTAATTACTGAAGTTTGCACAATTTTGCATTTGAAGTCAGAAAAGGATAAAAGATGAACAACTTTAGTAGTAACTTTCTGTAAACATTCTTCAGTGATTAGCATGAAGACCTTAACCTAGCCTGAAGATCTTAATGTTGGCTAAAGCCTATAGATAGAATACTCTGCATGGAATGACCATTATTGGGACAAAATCACATTAGAATTCAGCACCTGATCATGAACAGTGAAATTACCTAACTTATAGAACAGAAACCCATATACATTGTACAAGCTGTATTCAAATTTCAAAATCCAACAAAACAGTACAAATGTCATTAATGTTGACAGAACAAATAGATATTGATATGTCTTACCTATTGTACCGGTTGGCCATTGTTTCTTTTTACGGACCAAAGCTTGACTGGTATTCTGTTGTGGATCTAAACAAAATAGGCAAATTTTGGTTTAGAAAACTAAAATGACTTGAAACAAAATGTCTACCAAAGTGCAGTTATTGTTGGACTGAACTCAGAGGAGTAAGTCATTGGGTTGGTAGGTGATATGGTGGTATGTACCTGTGGCAGTGGAGTGTGTGGGGGTGTGTGTGTGTGGGGGGGGGCAGAGGGTGACAGTCACCCACTTTTGTCAGTCTGGGTGAACAGTATCCAGGGGTGCATAAAAAATGTTACTGGTATGTGGGGGTGGGGTGGGTGGGGGTAGGGAGCTGTGACAGTCAAAATCAAGGGCTGTTTTAGTCTTTCTGGTTGAAAATTGCCTGGAAAACCAGAAATGTGAGGAATGAGCAGTTGAGGGGACTTGTAGAGCTGAAATGATCAAAATCAGGGTCCTTTCAGCACTCTGTTTTGGTAAAATTCCGGGGCCTTTCAGAGCTGCGTGGTCCAAACAGGGGTCTTTTCTGGGGGAGTATACCTGTATGGTCATTTGTGTTAAGTGGGTCTCTGATACCAAATCAAATTCAACCAATTCCTATTGCCCCTGCCCCCTTTGACCATGGGGTGTATGTATCATGAATGTAAATTCTCATGAAATAGGAAGTCCTGGTAGAAGGTATTGTGTATTGCATACTGTACTTGCATGTTTTTATAATCATTATCCAAAATAAGTAACATCATGGATAACTATTATATCTAGTGTCACAGAATAAAGCCTTTTCACTGACATACAACATGATACATGTACTGAAATTGTTTCAACCCAGCTGTCAACTAATTGAGATTTTGTATAAAAATTACTTACTAAATATAGTTCGCATGGCTCTAACTGGTTTCTTTTGGATGCTGTTCTCATCTATATCTTGAGCTGGTTGTGGTGATGGTTGATTGGTGGGATCACCTATCTCATCACTGACACTGACATCATCTATGATTGAGAGTAAGCTAGGCAATGATCTGCTGCGTCGTTTGAGTTCATTATCAAGCACTGGGTTGGCAACATCTGCAAAATAACCAAAATATCTTGTGTTGTATGTAAGGATGCACTTTAACATCAGCATGTCAGCCCTGGCTTTTTGCATGGCCAATAGCTTAGAAGCCCTTAGACCGGGTATGTTGCATGTATAATAGCTTAGCAGCCCTTAGACCTGGTAAAGGGTTGTTAAGTGTGCTTTTTTAGACATCATATTTTCAAAAAATTTCATGCTTTTTCAAATTTTTCCGCCCTTTTTATTTACTAATTCTTTTTTCCGCCCCTTTCGTTTTTGCCGCCCCTGTTTTTGCCGCCCTTTCTTCTTCCGCCGCCCCTTTATTTTGGCCGCCCCCTGCTTTTACCCCGGGGGGCTGGCGCCCCCAAAACCACCCAAAATACGCGCATGCAGACTGTGAGGTTTAGTGCAGGCAACATTTCCCCTTCTCTTTTTTGATAAGGCTGCAACATTTTACATGCTCTTTGACTTTTCTGATACACACAGCCCCCATTTGTATGTGACCCCATGAAACCATGAGATGCCGCGCAACCACCGTTTACCTGCACATGCTATACAGTGGGAGTGAGGAAATTACTTGAAATGGGAGAAAAGCCTGCCTCAAAGAGATTTGATGATACACAGCCTGAACATGATTATGAATTTTCCGACCTATAGACCATTCCTATAATTGGTACGCTCCTGCCGTTGATGGCGTGAACATATCATGTAGGAACGCAATTATAGGAATGTTCTATAGGAACTATTAGAGTAAGCAACAAAGGACCTGGCATGATAGTGTTTTGAGGCACTGCCCCCATGTTCAACAACTCCTTAGTCCATTGGGCAGCCTCCAACCTCAAAATGAGAGTGGGGTGGAACTTGAGCTGGTTTGGTACAATACTTGGAAAAATATGGACCTGATTTGCAAGCTATATTGCAGTGGACTTACCCAATTTTGTCCAGAAAGTGAGCATGTTAGGATCTGTAGTGGATGTTGCGTCACTGTACGGCAATATCAAGCCATTCTCTACAGTCACTGTGGTTGTTGATAAAATTAACAAAATAATGGTTGTGATTTTATATCATTTCTTTACCTTTTTTTGTTTTATTGTCATGTTTCATTTCTAACCCAACTATAAAATGTTTTGTCAAGAAACAACACATACAGTGGCGTAGCCAGGAGGAGCAGGGGAGGGGAATTTCCCCCACAGAAAATTTTCAGGGATAAAATGGGGATGACAAAGAGTCAAGTGTCATAAATGACTGAAAATCAGACAAAAAATTGACAAATGGAGAAGGGATTATGGCTTTGCCCCCACATTAAAATGCTGGCTACACCCCTGAAGACAGATAATTTTACATGTAGATTCTCTCAAAGCCTTTTTTCATTGTACTCTTAAAAATATAAAGTGTATATATTAAGTTTCTGCATTAAGTTTCTGATGAGTGAGGGCCTATTGACCCTTACGAAACAGCTCTGTAAAACTATGTAGTGTCTACCAAATCCAAATTCTTTATATTCTTTATGTTTATGCTCCCCTAACGGGTTGAGCACTTTTCTTTTGGATGGTTTCAACTTACCTGAATTATTAAAGTGTATATATATATATATAAATAATGAAATTGATCATTAAAAATGGAATATATAAGAATTAAAAATGAAAACTTTTGTGACAGTTATGATTTACGAGATACTTACCAGGCCTCATGAGCATGTAGCGTGGGCGCCTCGTTGAAGTTGTAAGTGCTAGAATATAGAGAAAAGACAATCATTAGGTCAGTTGGCCAGCTCTTGGTTGTCTGGTGCAAATAATTCAGATCAGCAATCGGATATGATCTTGGTGATGATGATGCTGCTGCTGATGATGACAATGATGATGACAGCAGTGATGACAGTGGATGATAAAAATGATGCATGGTGATAATTAATGATAATGATGATGTTGATAGCATTGATGATGATGATGATTAATGATGATGATGATGATGATGATGATGATGATGATGATGATGATGATGATGATGATGATGAGTAATGATGATGATGATGATGAGTAATAATGATTATTGAATAATTCTGATCAATAATTGGACAATGATGATAAATAAATTAAAACTGATGATAGTGACAAAGATTTTGAAAATGATCATGATTGATGATGATAAAGATGATAATGTTGACAATGAATGATGATCTGATAATGATGATGATGCACAGAGAACAGTTGTAGTACAACAACACTTATGCACCAGTGTGGTTTTTGTGGGTTGGGGTTGGGGGTTGAACCCCCAAATGAGTTGGTTTGCTTCCTTAACCCCTCAAAACAACATTTCACCCCCACTAAAACAAACTCCACCAATAGAACATTTCAACCTCCCTACCCCCTCCCGTAGTATAAAATTGAAAATTGGCCCGGTTAACAAAAATGTTACCTTTGTTTTGGGCAAAAATAGTGTGAAATTGAAAATTTTAATTTAAACATAATTAATTTTGGGCTAAAATAGTGCACCTGTGACTTTATGTACAATATTTTTTTGCACTTTGCAGGCAATTATCACAGTAACACATGACCAAAATGATGTCCACCAGGAATTTGTTTGCTTTTACCCCCTCAGACAACTGACCCTGATATGCCGCTGAACATGTAAAACACTTGGACCCCCATAGGATTTTTACAAAGACCACACTGTTATGCACTCTGTGCAAATCTACACCTTGAAGAAGAAGCCTAGCCAGAGCAGTTCTTCTGGGGTGAACCAAACCTCCCTGGCTGGTTATCAAATTAATCAGTGACAATGATAACCTTGTAACTGAATAATTTGATAACCAGGCAGGTTTAGTTCACCCCAGAAGAACTACTCTAACGGGGCTTCCTCTTAAACGAAAAGATTTCATAATACTTGCCTCTTTTGTCTTGTTGCTTTAGACATGCAACCACATTGTCAATATGGGGCCTTTCCTTGTAGTTGAGTCTCCAACACTGCTGTAGAAGCTCCTTGATATATTCAGGACAATCTAATGGAATATCTGGCCTCTTGTCCTGTTCTCCAACAGCCCACATAACTGCATATGCTACCATGCCTTGGAATGGTTCCTCACATGCAAACAGCTCCCATACCACAATAGCAAATGAATAGATATCAGATGCAAAAGAATTGACAAGCTCTTTGAAAACTTCGGGAGCCATCCAACGTATTGTTCCTCGCTCTCTAGCTGTTTCAACAGTTTGTTCTATGTTCCTAGCAATTCCAAAATCACATAACTTCAAGACATCATCATTGGTGATGACAAAGTTCTTAGATTTGATATCCATGTGAGCTACTCTTTGTTTTTGAAGATACTGGATTGCACGTGCACCATCCATACACCAATCTTGGAATTGCTTCTCTGGTAACCGTGTAGTCCCCGGGGTATTCCCCTTTCGGTATTCTCCTAAGTAGTCATACAGTGAACCTTTTGAAGCTAGTTCTGTTACTATTCTATAAGGTTCACCTGGTGTCTTAAAAACTACTCCTTTGAATCCAATGATGTTGCGATGCTCTAATAGCTTCAGGTACTTGATCTCATCAAGTTGTTGCTTTGCTTCTTTTTCATTCTTGTACATGCGTAGCCTTTTCACTGCCACATCCTCCGCTTCACCACCTCGTTTTGTCAAGCGCCCTGTGTAGACCTCGCATGTCGCACCTGTTCCTAGAAGTGGTCCTATTTCTAGATCAATGGCAGCGACATTCCAATTGACATAGTAGGTGCCCCCTCTGGCCCTTTTAATGTTTGCCATCAGAAACCTGTGGGAAAATATGGTTTCAGGTCAATAATCTGAAAACTCAAAGAGTTATAAACCCTAACCCAAGTAACCCTAACCTATAACCTAAACCCTAATCCTAACCTTAAACATAGCTCTAACCCTAACCTAAGACATAACTATAATCCTTATACTTACCATAACACCAACCTAAAATGAACCATAATGCTAATCCTAACCCTAACCATAACCTTCATGCACATTCCCGGGTGCACATTAGTAAAATCACCTGCTTTTTGCACATTATCCCGCTGGATTGGGGTAAATTGTTAGCTGTTTTTTCCAAAATCCACCACACAAAAATTTCATTTCACATTGTCAGATGTAAAAATAGCCTAAGTGGTAAATCTAAAAAAAATCTTCATCTTGAACACAGTGAAACTATGTGTGCGTGTAAGTTTTTAAAAAAAATGCATTCCGTATTAGGTTTTCAACATTGGAAGGGCTCCTGGGGAAGCACTTTGAGACAAACTATTAAATTAAGATGGCGTAATCAATAATATAGTGTGAAAACTTACCTTACATTGGTAGTCAAAAGTAGTAGCAAGCACTGTTAGTAGTCATGCAGTCTGAGGCCTATCACTGATCTCAATTACAGCTTTGCTAAAATCTAGTTGCCTCTGAATTTAAGAAATAGAACCTCAACTCACTTTAGGGCTTAGTGATCTTGGTTGATGCTGATGAAAGTCCACATCCACCCAGTTCAAACTTTTAGATAGCTTCTCATATGCCAACATGGCGATTAGATAATTCAATCATCGGGCATCCCGGGGATTGTGTTCAAAGGCTATATATGTATTATTTGTCACGTCACAGTCCACTGATAAAACATCTACACAAAACAAATCAACCATAGCCGTGTTCAGATAGTTATACAATTCTTGAGGATTGGCATGCTTGAGAATTCATTTTCGAATGTGTATCAAACCCGATCCCCAACTCAACACAACAGTTGGTAACCATGTGGGTTACCAAATCTTTCTAAGACCCCCTTTGCTTTGATTTTTCATCATATTTTACCCTCCCTTTTCATGCAAAATCTTACTGTGTTAAATCTAGTTTAATATAATTAAACCAAGGTTAAAGGTTAACCTCAGCACTCGAGAATCGTAAAATGTATCGTCCACATGGCAGTAGCACTCGAGCATCGCTTTTAAAAGCATTACTCTGGGAAATCGTGAAATCCCCTAAATTTCTTGGGGATAAATTTTGTGGCAAACTTAGGGATTGGAATCCTCAAAACCGTTCACACAGCTTTTGCTCAAGCACTACACTACTTAAGCAGAAATCCTCTGTGTGGAAGTGCCTCATGTCTTTTTACTTCAATGTCAATGTCACCAGGACCTTAATTATATTGATATCAACCGAACAGGAAGTTTTTCCGCGAACAGGAAGTCATGGAAATTATTCAACCTGAACATACGTACATTTAGACTTTTGATAAATCATGGAAATAGTTCAACCACACATAATGTGCATTATTTAAAAACTTGCATGTTTGTTCCTTGTTCCATTTCAGACAGATTACATTTACTGTGAAACCACTTGATTTTCTGGTTACCATAATCAACTTAATTAGCACCCCTCCTCTTATAAGTGCCCCCTGTAGATTTTTTCAAGTGACAGTTATTGTCTAAGCACCCCCCCTATCGAAGTGCCTGTACAACATGACATATGTCTAAATAAAATCGCCATCTTAACTTTTCTGGCTACCGATTTTGATGATTTTGACTTAAGATGCACTGTAAATTCATAATTTTGACTTTTATTAAAAGTGACTGCAGACTTAAGTGCCCGGGCACTAATTAGGTAAGAGTATGGTACTCCATTCAACCACAAACCCTATCCTCAAATTCAACCACAAACCCTATCCTCAAATTGCATATGACCAGGATTCTGCAATTCCAGAAATTCAAGTTATACTTCCAAACTTGTCAAGTGACGGTCCCAATAACTCACATTTGCAGGTAGTTGAATTAGCGAATCTAGGGCTTGTGATTGTCACAAAATGTGTGAAATTAGATGCCTTGTGAAAGAAAGTACTGTAAAGTGCCACTTTTGCACAGTGGCGGCGGCAGGAATATTTTTTTGGGGGGGTGCAAAGTGAATTTCAGGGGGAAAAATATGCGCAAAATTGCAGCAAAAAGTAGACATTTCCTTAATTTGGGGTTTTTACTGGGGCGGGGGGAGTTCTGACTGAGGGAGCAACAGGGGGCAACAGTTCTGTCCATGCCCCCCCTCACAAAAAAAATCCATAAAAGGGGTATTTTTTCAGTTGAAATTTTCTGGAAATACTGAATTTTGTCGGTTTGTCAGAAAGTATTACAATCTTGGTTTTGAGTAAAGGTAAGCATGGGAAGTCAATTTTTTAACTTTGTTTCCTTAATACAGCTCTTTATATTGAGAAGTGACAGCCAGGAGTGAGAGCAGATTCTTACTTTCCTGTTTCAAAATGAAAGGGGTAGATTATATAATTATGATCTCACAGAACTTAAAAGGAGTTTTTTTAAGTCAAAAAAGTTATTGATTTTGCTGGAATTTGATTTTGTAGGACCTTTGAAAGAAATGTGTGATTTTTAAAATCTGGTGCAGGGGAATCTATTGCTTCCCCATGATTCAGCCATAGTCTCAGGTGCTAGTCTACCCATTCAGTGATCCCAGCGAAAGAGTAAAAAAATTAAAATTGTTTATAAATTGCTTAAAAGTGATGGATAAGTCATTCAAATTGTCATTTGGTATTTTTGAAATAAAAAATTTGGCAAAAAACAAAGAAAACAGCAGTTGAAGCCCCATTCGAATACATGTAGCTAATTTAGATACTGTCAGTATCTAAATTAAAAATTCATGTGAATTCCTTATTTTTATCTTAAATACATGGCTTTTGGCTGAACCACTAGCAGGCTATGTTTACATATTTATGACAATGACAAAGGTACCAAAATCTGAATTTCGATGATTTTTACGATCGTCCGGATGAGCAAATCACTGAACGGGCCTTTAAATACAGAGTTTGCGGTTCACTAAATGTATGTATGCTTGAGCATCTATTCAAAATCACTCTCTTTATGGGGCAAATGATATGTACTTTTGGAAATCGCAAGCTCTCTATTAGCCTGATTATTATTGAACTCAGGCCTTTTTCTCAAACCAATTCTCACAAGTTGTGAAATACAGTAGGAAGCCCAGGCACCACTGTGAAAAGGTATTAGCGCCCTCTGGAGTTAATATGTTGATTGGCTTGCTTGTGGCTGTGTACTAGTGTGGATTTACCCCCTCATTTGATCCATTCTGATTGCATTTGGAGAATAATCTGTCATGTGAATCGCAAAAAGGTTCCTCACCTGTTAAAATGTGATATATTCACATGCATGACAATTTTGCTCATTTCTTGACTGGCAAAGATGCACAAAATTTCCATGTTTACTAATATTTTGTTTTGCTTTAGATACTGAAAGTAATGTATTAATTTGTGAAAATTTTGTGCTGTAAAAATGATGCAGGTTCTATCCAAATCCTGAAAATTTTATGCTACAAATATATTGTGCTTTAGTCTTTGTAAACATAGCTATAATGTATGGCTATGTGCAGTGAGAATCCAGGGTGAGATTGTTGTGTAGTGCTATGCAACCTTTTCTTAGTTGTGAGAAAAATAATGGATAAAATTGGGTGCTTGGCAGCCCTGCACAGAAATCCTGGTCTCACGCTCGTAGCTCATTTTTTCTCTGAACTGAAAAAGGAAAAATTATTTTTAGCATATCATTTTTGCAAAAAATGTTTTTTAAGACTTGTTCTTTTTGTCATATTAATACAAGTATATTTGTATGTGTCCAGAAGTTGGTATCATGTACACAAAATGTAGCATGGCGGGGAGGGGGGAGTGGCACCGGACTAAAAATGAAAGAGAAAAGTGCCTCCGGACAAAAAATGAAAGACAAAATCAGGAAGTCAAAGGATAAGAAAGGGGAAAGGAGTCCATTTTCCGCCAAAATTAACCCCAAATAGTGTAAAATACCAAAATTGTGCACGTTACGCACACACATTTTTCCAATAGGCCTAAAGCCCCATTTCTGAAGCTCAAAAACCCCAAAATTACATAAATTCCACATTTGCGGCATTTTCTTTAAAATTTGTTGATTTTGCCCCCCAAAAAAAAATTCACTTTGCCCCCCCCATTCCCCTGAAATAAATTCCTGGTGCTGCCACTGATTCTTTGTCTTTTCCCCGAAATTAGTATTTTGCCCCCCCACCAAGAAAGGTGGCTCGCCCTATGGTATTAGCATACATTACTTAGAGCAACATACATGGATTTAGCACAGTGACCTCAAAAGACCTATTATATTTGGTTATGTGGTTATGGTGTCTCTGAGTTACAGTCACGTACGCACATAGCAAGAACATAGATCGCTTCTCAATCAAAGAGTAAATAGGCCTACATATCTGGTCATGATGTAATTATGCGTATAATCCTAGTTCGTAGAGAGGTGAACATGTAACATTAATAATCATGTAAGTGATGGTGGCCTTGGGAGGTATGTTTAAACAAACAGGTATCAATGTATATATGCAAATGAGAATCAATGTGTAGGCTGGAAGAAAGAAACATGACCACATAATCATTTGGACGGTCAGTATAGGTCAATATAAAGCCTAATTATTCATACATTATATTAAAATTTAGGTTTTTTTACAGTTCTTATTTCAAGAACATAGATGTTCGTCCATCCATGAAGCTACTAGCTTCATGCTCCATCTAAGCACAGATCCCGTAAAGTAATCTGGCAGGTGTGACGAAGAAGTTACAGATCCGGGTTTGCCACTTTCTGGGGGGGGGGGGGTGATCTTGTAGGCCTATCAGAAAGTTAATAAGAGGATGTAAATATTTTCTTGTATCTTAGTCGAGCCTGGAAAGAACCTGTTTGCTGTTCTATAAAAAGGAAATAAAGCGTATTTTTTGTAACTCGCCTTTTGGAGGTATGCACGTGCATCCATAGTGACCCCTGTGTCTGCTAGCGTAAATATGCATACCTCTGTAACCTGTTACAATCATGTTATATTCATGCATATAATAATCATAGAGAGATGTGAACATGGAACATTAATGCTCTATGTACTACTAATGCTCTATGTACTAGGCTTCAACAAAAAAAGTTCAAAGTTTTGAGATATTTTCTCAAAATATCAAGAGCTATCTCAAGAACCACTGAACTGATACTAGGCTTGTTGGTACTCAGTTTAATGCATTTTTCATGCTGATTCCAAATATGATCACAAAAATATACAATTCTAAAATTGTGTAATATTTTAAAAACTTGTTGTCTGCAGTCGACACCCACATGAAGAGAGTTAATAATGATGTAAGTGATGCTGGCCTTGGGAGGTATCTCTACTTAAACAATGGATGCAAATGAGAACTAATGAGTAGGTTAGATGTAGACCAAGCGTGACTACAAATTACAATCATACCAAGCAGGTCAATCTATAAAAATATTGCCTATTACTTAGACTTTTTTCACATGTTTTCATTTGTTTCATCACTTCTAGGAGTAGGACTGCAAGATAGTGTGCATTAATGCTATGGATTTTATTGATAATCAATTTCAAAGTTTTATTGCATTTAGTATTCATGTTTTAGGACAAGGACATATAGTGTACAAACAATATTTTTATGGCATGAAATGTTTGTTTGATTTGAAAAGAAACATAATTTTATGGCATGCGATTCTTGCAAAATTAATGCATTTTCTTATTGGTCTATAGAAAAAAGATATTTGTATTAAAGCATGACAATTTTGCGAACCCATTTCGCTTGTGAAATTCGTAAAAAATTCATACACACAAAGATTTCATGCTTAGTTTTATAGTATTACTCAGCAAGGCTGATGTTTTAGGCAAATAATTAGTTAGGTCTTGTTTGTGGTGAATTTGGTCACAATTTTGTCCACTAAATGTCATGTTCCTCATGTTTGTGGCTTCAAATATTACAAATATTGGCTCTTTTGTTGAGTGGGCTGAAATAAAATAGTGATGTATCATATATATACTTGATTCTAATGTGATGAGCAGAACTTGAGAAATAAATAAAGAAATATCAAAAACAATTTTATCGCAATCCATAATCTCAAGGCCTATATACTTATGCAGCATAAACTCATCAGTAAATATCGTAGTTCTCTTATCTACGAGGATGATCATTAAAAATGACATTATAAAGGTCTTATAGAGATCAAAATCAATAATGTTATCTATCTGACATTGACAGTGTCATTTCGTGGCACGTTCAACTTGGCATAACATGATCAAATTGGTATGCATGATTCATTCATCATGCAGTGGGTTTTGTGGGTGTGTTTTAATAATGGGTGTGGTGGTTTCTTTGACCAAGAACTTCACGCAGTTCAATAGAAGTATGTATGTAAAATGGACGAACAATGAATAACGAATGAGGATTTACAATCTTGATTTTTGCTCTTTTGCTCTTTTGTTGGTTTCTAAACCTAATTATAATAGGCCTTGTTCATTACAACCAGGGCAACCACAACTGCCTTGGGCTAGTTGTTGACTTTTTACAAGGAAACTGTAAAAGCTTATTGGGCTAGTTGTTGACTTTTTTACAAGGAAACTATAAAAGCTTATTGGCATAACTGACCCTAAGTTGATAAGCCATAAGACTTGTTTGGAATAGGATTTATAAAGCTTATCTGTTCTCATGTTTACAAGGTCAATATGGCTAGCTAGGTTTGTTCTGACACATAGATTGCTACAATATGACTGGTTGAAAGTTTTCAGGTCAATTATGGTGGGTAGACTGTATCCAAAGTATAGACTGTCACAAGTCTCAACATCTCAAACTTTTACTGGCTGCACTGGGGGATTTGTATTATTGGCAAACAAAATGGGGAAAAATGACTTATGACCCATTGTATTAATATACAGGTAAGCTATTGCACATCTGGTGGTTGCTGAAAATTCAGGTATAAGTGGATCATAAAAATATAATGGTAATATGCCTATTGAGTATTGATAAATTGCTTTTACAGTTTGTTCGGTGTATAATTGGTGAAAAAAACCCAACTCATTAAACATCTTGAATTTTATATTGATATAGAATGGTTTACACGCAGTTGGGCGCAGCATTTAGTTTACACCTTCCATGGTTACAACTTACACTAGGTGCCTATTGCGTAATGTTTGACTGGCGCACGCTTAAGTGAATTTATGTGAGCGTAAGTTAGAACTTTATTGACACGTGCAGTAACAAAAAACCCAATAATTTTTGTCAATTGTATAAAGCCAAACAAACTATAGGTCTAGTATGAAAGTTATGGTATAGGCCTATGGGGGAAAACTCAAGTGTACCAAGCAGAAATAAAATAGGCCTATGTGAGAGAGGTTGAGGATTCAATATCGCAAATCTTGTTTTTAAACATGAAATTTTATGATTTTCTTTATATTTTCACAATTTGAAAGCTGTCAATATGACTTATTGATGAGATTGAAAGAAATTGATATTTGCAAGGTTTCTGATACTTTTGTATATAATGCAATAACAAGGTTAAGCCCCCTTAAATGTCGTCTGGAGATGTCATAAAGTATATAGAAATGGAAACTCAACAACCACCATGCACAATTGTTTGTCTGCATCACTCAAAAGTCATTCACAGACATGCAATTTATGATTGGTGACCATTATATTCATTGTAGCATAACAATTTCATAAATCATATCCACTATTGTATGCATATGACAACCTTGTCAGAGTATTTGTTGAAAAAACTTAATAAATATTCTTCAGACATAATCAATGGCATTGGTAGACAAGGAGCAAATAGTGGTAAGCTTTGATTTGAGGACAGACTGCTTTGAAAAGTCATTCTTTAATAGTTTAAGATGTTTAAATATTATATGGAATTATGACATTTATGAACATTCAAGGTTTGTCTATATTGTCCAACCTTTACTTTACACATCATTGTAGAGATAATGTTATTATTACCTGCATTTTATTAAAAAAATATTGGCCATTCCTGTCGCCAGGATTTGTTGGTGGGTGTGGCTGTAGTAAGGTTGTTTGAAAAATGTGGGCGGCCACCAAATGTGGGGCAGCATAAAAACAAAAATGCGCCAAAATTGGAATAAAATTATAAAGAAAAAACAACAAATTTCTTAAAAAGTGGGGCAGCCATGATCTTCCTGACTACCTCACTAGCTTACGGCCTGTGTGTGTAACTTCCAAAATACGAACCCTTTTAATATCAGATTCAGAATAAAAAACAAAACACTTTCATCTAAAAATGGTCTTATATAGATTGTTTTTCAAAGTCCTTTTTGGGTACATTGTAAGATACTGTTCCAAAATGGATTATTTGAGGGGGCGCAACACCTGCACACGTTGGCTACAGGAGCCTGCTAATAGCGCTATTAAATAGCCATGCATGTGTTAACAAATATAGCAACATTCTCAGTGGAAGTTTTGTAAATTATGTCCACCCTCAGTTTCATACAAGGTTTATTTTGACGTTCTTAAAGCCATAATGTGCAATCTTTAAAATGAAATAATTGGAATTGGTCAAATTTGTTATTTGCAGAAAAAGAGCAATTTTGTATTAGCTCCATGATTAATGGTCAAGATATTATATTTTTGTGTGGTTACATTAGAAACTTTCCTGACTGTTAATGTCTAGAGTAGAGTGGCAAGTTTTCCATGATTTAAAACACTGAATTCCGCGATTTTGCGTGCGTGGTTTTGAATACTAAATTCCGTGATTTTCCGTGATGTAATTTCAATTCTGTGTTCACATTCGGGGTCAGGTAAAAAGAAGTTACTTGCATTTATATCTTTTTAGTTGTTTAAGCCTGATATCTTTGAAGATGGGCTTCATTTTCATTATTTTAATCTCACATCTCATTGTTTTTTCTTCATTTTTATTTTTCTCAAGGAAAAAACATGTTTTCCGCGAATTTCTGTGTTTTCTGTTTTTTTCTTAAATTCTGTGAATTTGTCCATTTTACCGTGACACAGAAAACTTGCCACTCTAGTCTAGAGTTAATTCTACAGTTTCACTTAGCCTTTTTAATTATCTATTTTTTTAATAATTTGTATTCATTATGTTGTTTGTATGTATACCTGTATGCTTAATGTGTGTGGGTGCAGGTAGAAGCACTGTCAGGCCTGATATGACAATAACTGCGGAAACAGACCTTGTTTGTCACTTGAGATAGGTCAGGTGTAATTATTTATTTATGTTTACTCTTTCATATTGATTCCTTTTCCATTTCCCTTCTAATTCTCTTTTTCCCAATTTCTTACATTTTTTCCATAGTTTGACCATTTTATGGGGTTAGGGGGTTTATAGAACCCTTCCTTCTTGGCAATGGGTCTGATGCCACTGTGGTCTGATGCATAGTAAATACACATGCTTGAGTGTGTTGCATTTTTAATTTGAAGATCAAGCGAACTCTTTTGAGGTTTGCTGAATTAAGGTTGTGGCAATAAGAAGCACACATGCCTTAAGGAGGATGCACTTTTCTGCGGTAATCGCCTCAGCAAACTATGCATGCATGACAGATGACCCAATCAATGACATTGACCTTATTCTCAAATAGTAAAACCTTATAAAGTACAGTACAGTTGAGATATACCATTCACTGATGAAATGAAATGTATCACTCAGTAGAGATGGCAGTGTGATTAGCAGGTATTGGCTGTTGTTGCTTGTGATGCTCGTGATGATGATTATAATGATAATGATGTGTGGGACTGGGGAAAAGGAGAATGGTAATTACTATGAGAATAAAAAATTAAAGGATGACGGTCTGATTTCATTGCATGCTGTTTTCACTCATTTGACCTGGATCCGATATATGGAGTATACGGAGTATGATACTTGTGTTTCAATCCCTAATGAGAGTCAAAATGTGATTTTGAAGGCCCCATAGGATATTGTATGAATAATAAATGGGTTAACCCACTTTCGACACATTTTCTCTAACAAAATCCAAGTGAATTATCTTTCAGACCAAATATTTCACAGGCTTAATGTGAAAAGTTAAATTTTCTCGTAACAAGATTTTCATTTTGATGGGGAAAAGTGAGGAGGATGTGGATGAGGTTTTTGATCAAACCATCTCCCTTAAGGAGGAAGAGGAGGAGGAAGAAGAGGAGGAGGACAATGGTAAGGTTTCAATAATGGAGATGGAGAGTTGTGTTGTACATGTACAGTGATGATGTTGTTGGTAATATGATGGTGATCTTGTTGAAGTGATTATAATGATAAAAGGATGATGATGGTAATGATGATAATAATGATGACAAGGACGTTGGAAGATGATGATGATGATTATCACCATCTTCATCATCATTATCATCATCAGCAGCAGCAGCAGCAGCAACAGCAGCAACAACAACAACAACAGTATCATCATCATCATCATCATGTTAAAAAGATATATCATCATTCATGATCATTGTCAACATCATCATCAACATGATGATGATGACCAAGATGATTGATACCGATCATGATGGTGATGATGAGAATTATGGAAATAATGATAATTTATGATATGAAAACAGTGATGTTATGCCAAGGCATAAATGATAGTGAATGCAAGTCACAAACAAAGATCATCAGCATGTACTTTCCCCCATTATTGTAAACCTAATAATTAACTTCATCATGTCAATATTGTTAATTTCATTAGCATAACAATAAACCCAATTGACTGTAGTTTTAGTCATTCCAGAAAAAATTTATTAAAAAACAAAATCTATAAAAATATTGAATTTTTCATAATGATGTTATGATAATTTTATGAGTGCCACTGTAAACAGGTTGAAGCCATGTGTAACGGACCATGATGTGTAATTTTCATAAAAGTGATCCATATAATCAAGCCGGCGTACCAGAGCTGGTCGGAAGGCTGTCAGTATTCATATACAGAGGCATCTAATGGTCACTGACCTGTACCGGGTTGTGCTATTTGTTTGATAAGATGCGACTGTGTCCGAGGGAGTCGACTAGATATAGCAAGCAATGAGAGGGATTGGGAGATAGTGCATTCACATAGATGATTCATATCCATTTGGTTTGCTTGTACTGATGTAGCACCACACCATCGTAATCATGTTAAGATATTAACCATGTTAAACTCTTAAAGATTATTTCGCAACAAATTCCTTTAAATATTAGTAACCCTGCTATGCTAATTTTGTTCAAAAAAAAAAGTGCTAAATAATTTAATTTTAAAATTGTGCTCAAAATTAAGTTAAGTGATTCAGATTGTTGAAATATCAAAATGTAAATAAATCATCCAACTAAATTATTTTAAGATTGAAACATGCTTTAGGAGCAGTGCAAAGAATTTAATCGGATGGGCTAATGTAAAGCCAAGAATTTTCTGCTTTACAAATGCTAAATTCCGCTTTTCTCCGCTTTGTAATTTTAGCACATTTCTGACATAATAAAATTTCACAAGAATCTTGTAACGATCATTGCGATTTGCAAAGTTGGGATGGGTGATTGGGTACCATGGCTGCAATGGGAGGTAGGACAGGCGTTGTACGGTAAATCTATGACGGATTTTACTTTATTTTGATGAATTTTGAAGACCCATTTCATTTAGTATTATATTTATTTCTTTTCAATTGTATTTTTTTTCCTTTTTCTAGGCCATTTTTGCTTATTTTCTTTAATTTTTTTCTAAGAAATGCGTTTTCCGCTTTACCTCCGAATTCCGCGATTTTCGCGGAATTTCCGCAACGCGGAAAATTCTTGGCTTTAGGCTAATCCAGATCAGAGTCCTTCAAAACTGAACTATATGACTTACTTTTTATTTCAACCTCCACCTTCACTATCTTAAAAAAAATAGAAACATTTGATGTACCGAATCTCTAAAAGAAATCATACATTCGGCATAAGAGGGAAGCTTTGGGCCATACATCGTTCCTATATGAGAATGAAATTGGAGTCTGATATTAATATAATGCAATATTGTATTTGCCTCAAACACTGTTCTAGATTTAAAATATACAGAAATATAACGCACAACTTGAATATATGTGACACAGTTGTCATTTATCATGTGTCAGTTTACTTTTTTTGTGTGTGAAATTGACCATTGTTATTTTATATGGCTTGTATTATTGAATATATGAATAATGCTATCTTCAGTAGATAGCAATAGAATTTACATGCTTATTAGGTTTAATAAAATACAGGGACAGACTAGTGCATTAAAAACAATTTCCAGCCTTCATAAATCAATATTTTTATAAAGTAATAAATTTGCTATTTTTGTTTTATTAGGTTGTCCGAAGGATAAAATCTTATGGCATCACGAGTTGTGTCTCCGTCCATCATTCAGTGTGTATACCGTGTGGTCCGTCAACAATTAGGCTTTTTGATCTCATATGAACAGTTCAAATCCCATTGCAACCAGTCCTTGGGTCATAGCTGCACTATGGGAACCCTCATATGTTGGTGGTGTTCAAGGTCATATACTGAGGTCAAAGGTCAACTGGGGTTGACTTGTAAATGGGCTGAAAATACAAAATATGGTCTCGCATCAACAGTGCATTATGGGAGCTTTCATGTAATGGTTGTGTTCAAGGTCACATACTGAGGTCAAAGGTAATTTGAGGTTAACTTGTAAAATTGAATGAAAATGACAAAAATTGTTTCACAAAAATGCAAAAAAATGTTTTGCATGAATATTTACTACGACCCATTCGGACGACCTATATGGGACCCTAATTTTTAATTTTATATTAAGAATTTATTTTATTACTGTTAATTGAATATGTCTGCATGTCACTGTGATATTGGTAAATATAGAGCAACATCCCCCAACCGTCCCCATATGATTATTGACCATGCTCGAAAGAAAGAATATGGGGTCATGGGGCAACACTCAATGGATAGGCGATTTTTACTGAAAAAATTGATAACATAACCCATAAAAATATAAATTCTCTGAGCCTTGTACTTGTACAAGATTCATCCCCATTAGGCCAAAAAAAAATTGTTGTGTTGCCCTCAAGTGGGAAAATGGGAAATTTGGGTCGGACGGTCGGATTTTTAAAATTTTTTTTTTTTAAACCTTCAGTTTTTTAAGAATATTAAATAATGCTTCTTCAATTAGGGGACATTTGTCAATTTTGACTTCTGGGTACCTGTTAGACATCAATTAAAGACTAGTCTTTCAATAAAATATTAATTTTAAGTGAAAAACATTGAGTTTTTGAACAAATCTGTAAAATCATCATTCAAAAAAAAAAAAAAAAATTGCACCCCTGATTTTTCAGGATTTAGGGTCGGACGGTTGAGAGCAACACAACAATTTTTTTTTTTGGCCTTAGCTTCCAAAGTAAATGCAGATTTTGACAAGATATATGAAACCTGATCCTATCAACTACTTAGTGCTAGAAGTGGGTAAGTGTAATAGCTGCCATGTGTAGCTGCCATATGTAGATGAGTACAACATGTGTGTAAATTGCCAAATGTTCACAGGGCAGCTATTGCAATTACCCATTTCTGGCACTGAGCAGTCGCTATGGTTAAGAGCTGTTGAAAATCTTAATTTGCCAGCGCAGAACCCAAGTAGCATATCTGATATGATAGCCATGCACTTCTTCATGAGTTAGTGAACAAAACCAGCGAAGGCCTTGATTATTAGTATTGTCATAATTAAGGGTACCATTGTTTCCTGTAAAGTTCATTAACCTATCTTTATTATGTAAATGATCTGTACTGCTTACACTTGATAATGCTGTACCCCGGTGTTATACAAGTTTCCTTTCCTGTTTTTTCTGATTATAGGTCCTGTGCAGGGTCTTGTGATACTAGTGTGCTCTTTTAGCAGTGAAGTTAAAATAGCACAATTAATTAAGTTATTATATAATCATTTTGCTATGATAGGTTGCACTAATAATTTGCAATCGCCTTCCAGTTCAAGGAGTAGACCTTGTAGATAAGCTTAACTCATAATGAGCTGTTCTATGCGACCTTATGAACAATCATCACAACATGTGTCGGTAGCAGGGTATTAAAGCAAATGAATGTCAGCGTATATGGTATCGGCATGGGAAATATTATGTGAAGATGCACAACAAAATGTATGGAAATGCACACATATTCATATGTAAGGTTGCATTATTTTTTGTGGATCTTGTTTGCAAAATGAATTATTGTCAATTTTTTCCAATAGGTCCATTTTTCATATGACATAATGGGTCTATGATTTGACACAATCATTTTGTGTATATTCATTAGGCGGAGGCGCCCTATTTAGCATTAGCTTTGGATATTGAATTATTTTATTAATTTTCCACAGGTTAATTACCCAGGTGAAAAATCAATAAAATGATTAATTATCCAAAGCTAATGTTAAATAGGGCACCTCCGCCTAATGTCCAGGCTCTATAAAATGTTAACATATGCAGTGGCGGCACCACGGGGAGGGGGCATGAGGGGACAAATGCCCCCACCCAGTCAGAACTCTTTCCCCCTGTTGCCCCCAGTAAAAACCAAAAATTACAAAGATTTCTACAATTTTACGCACAATTGAGTGATTTTGCCTCCCTGAAATTCACTACCCCCCGAATTTTTTTTTTCTGCCACTGCCACTGTGCATATGACAGATAGACTTTGATCATACTTGTTCTTTAGAGCGTAAATTCATTCATTCTTGGCCTGGTTTTCCCTCTTGGTCAACCGCTTTAATTAATCTCTTGTTTATTGCATAATTTGAATAGAGTCACTCATGAACATGTGAAATGCATTGGCCATGAAAACACTATACTGTATTGTTGGTGTCACAAAAACAATTAATGAGCTCAAAACCAATTATTGTACTTAGGTAATTAGCCCTGGTAATTAACAGCTGTGAATATACATTGTTATAATAGGAACAGGTCCTAAGGTTGAATACAATGAATTTTACAAAAAATATAGTTATTATATGGTTCAGAAATACAATTTGTTTATATATTTTTTGTTAAAAATGCAAATAATTATGCGAATATTCAGTTTTAATTTTGTATCTAATGTTGTAACAGTTTAGAACTAAGACATGGTAAAAGTATGCTGAGGCTTGTGACACACATACACCGAGAAACATAAGGATAAAATACGTTAAAATCAGGCCCGTAGCCAGGATTTTTTGTGAGGTTGCCGATTTTGAAAAAAAATGAACTTTTTTTGAAGAGGGTGGGCAATTTTGTGAAAAGTGGACTTTTTTCCCCAAATTTGGACCTTTTTTGACCAAAAAAGCTTTAAAAATCCAATTTTTGGCTCGCTACACTCACAAATTCTTAAATTTTGGGACTTTTTGTTTATTTTTGCAAATTTGGGCCCTGCATCCCCTGGCTATGGCTCTGGTTAAAATGTAGGGTTCTGTGTTTATCAAAATAATTGTATGTGTAAGTTTTTGGTGAAAGAAGCTATATTAAGTGTTGATAGTATGTATCAACCTATACAGTATACAATAATTAATGACCATTGTGCGGGCTCTACTACCTGACCTAGCAGCAATGCTTGACAGAGTATTCCCATTTAAAGCCAAATGAGCATTGTGTAGCACCATTACATAAAATATTAAAATCTAATTGAATGCAATCTTTTGAAATATCCTGATTATGAAATCAGCACTATGGTCATTCATTTATTCCTTTGCCATATAAAAAATATATAATGGGAATAAAATGCATGTATTTGCAGTGACCATGACGGAGCACTAGCAGGGAGACAAGAGTGATTATAATGTACTTTACTCTTTACTCCCTGTTCCAGAAAAATACAGCACTAATCTTAGGATTAAAAAATATTATCATGTTTTGCCAAATGAAACGTAGCTAAACCCTAATCTTTTAAGTTGTAACTGGTAATGAAAGCCAAATTTTAATATTTGGCCAATATTTGGAAATGTGGGCCAAAAACATGCATTCTAAGGTGTTTTTTGTTAGGATTTTGCTATGTTTCATTTGGCAAATTAGGATAATATTTTTGTAAATCAAAAACATAGTACTGTATTTTTCTGGAATCAGGAGTAGCACACAGGCGCTTAAGTTAGTCATGGGGGGGGGGGGCATTCAGGCCTATAAAAATGATGAATTGACAATCATAATGGGGAATTAACACACAGAAACATTCAAAATACAGTGTATAAAAAAACTATCTGAAGTCAAAGTCAGTCATAATCCAAAGTCGCAAGGTGTAAATGATAAATATATTTAGACATTTGACCAATTTCATTTATTCATTCACATCAAAAAGTGGGCACTAGACAATTGTTACTGCGTTATTTAGGTATAACAACGTAATTCCATAATCTATAGAATGGTTAACTCAAGTTCCTCTCCAAAATCCAATTTAATTGAATAAGATTTCATAAATGTCAAAACTAGGCACATCATGCACAAACTCGAGATGAAACCCAAAATAAATAAATTTTTCTATTAAAATTTTATCCATGGCATTTGTGTTCAATAGTATGCGCTGGACTGTATGTAATCTAAATTCCTAATGCAGGATCTTTTAATTTTTGCCCATGGGAATATTTACCTCTTGTAAATTGAACTAAAAATCTTCTGCGGCAATTTCTCTGCAAGTTCACAGGGATTATTCACGCTGAACCCTCCTCTTTTATGTGATGGAATCTTCCATTCGTGCCAACAACCTTTTTAGATCCACAAACCGCTAAGATCTTAATGGTATACCTGTGCCTGGGAACTGAGAAGAAGATAAACCATGCAAAGGAAAGGTGAATGAAAAAATGAGATGAAAGAAAGAAGTGACCTTTTGCTCTCTAGTACTACTATATGCTGGGTGATAGAAACTCTATCTGCATTTCCCGTTTCCCACCCAGCATGTACAGATTATTTTTTGCTTTCTCAAAACCTTTAATGGCTTCCAAAATAAACTTAAAACACATTTCTTATATTTAGATAAGCACAGTGGGCATACATCTTAATTTCAAAGTCCATCTGTGTTCCACTCCCTTTTCCTTTGATTTTCTTTCATTTTAAAGATCAAATTTCTAATAATCTTATGAAAAATGCATATAATCAAAATCTTCTTTTGAAACAGAAAATACCAATTCAAAATTGATATCCACAAAATCTAATTTGTTAGATGACAAACCCTGCAGGATCATATCCAAAGATACCGACTATCTTTGACCAAATCCAAAGCACAGATCACCCGAATAAATTGCAGATTGAATTTCATCCAACAAACGCTATTTTTAAAATCCCTTTGCTATATTTGCTTGATACAGGTTTATCAATTTCATACATTTGTATCAATTCTCGCACTTGTGTGTCATGCATTATATTGCATCTTATTTATGGATACTCTATGAAGATGAGTCACAAACCTCAATGAGAAGACTGTCAGCAATGGTCAGTTGTTTTATTGGACAAATGACCATTTCACTAAATAATTATCATCAGTTATGGTCAGTGGATACATTTCATAAGTTAACACTGTCAGCAAATAGATCTGTGTGGTCAGTTTTATTGTTTTTAATGTAAACAAAAACCTTTCATTATGATTATATATGATATTTTAAGTTGGCATCGTTAATTGGGAGGAGTAAGGAATTCATGGGCGTAATGTGGAGTGACTCAATTGGTCTGTTCAATTAATATAAAAACAATCTTCATCATGGGGAAATGCATGGATATCTAATAAAAATAAGTATCCAAATTTAATTAAAGATTTGTTGCAATTTACTTCATCCAATGTCCTTGCTTTTAACGATATTATTAAGAAACTTTTTAAAATGAAAGCGAAATGCTTACAAATTAGTTTGGTGATGAGGATTATGATAGTGATGAGGGAGATGATGATGCATGATGATACTGAATACTGATGGTTACTATAATGACAACAACAACAACAATAATGCAGTATTTGTTTGTTTAAACAGTTGCTCAATGTGGAAACACATTTGAGTCCTGATGGTACTTCATGCGTATTTGGGGGGGGGGCTTTGGGGGCACCAGCCCCCCAGGGTCAAAGCAGGGGCGGCAAAATCGAAGGGGTGGCGGAAAGAAGAAGGGGCGGCAAAAAGAGAGGCGGTGGAAGAAGAAGGCGGCAAAAAGAATTAGTAAAGAAAAAAGGGCGGAAAATGTGAAAAAATTGTACTATACATCAAAATGTGTTGCTTTTGGGGCGATAGCGCCTATAAAGCCTTTTTTTTTTTTTTTTTTGCTCTTCACTTTTTCAAACGACCGTAAAAAAAAAATGGATTTTCTTCAGCCCCGGGAAGGGGCGGCCACGATGCACGCCACTGTACTTAGTGGTGTAGCTGGAGTCATGGGGACACTAACCATGATAGGGGAGGGGGCATCATGCAGGCTTTATGAGGGAGGGGGCACAAGCAAGCCATTTTCAACAATTTTTCTATTATGGGATTTTCTAAATTGATCAATGGGGGCACCTACTCCCTGTGACCATAAGCTTTCAAGGCAGGCTAAAAGAGAAATGGCACATTAGACCCTCTACAAAAATAAAATAAAACTCCCTGAATATCATCTAGTGGTACCCTCCAAACAGCTGTCTTGAAGTATTATATAACCAAAATTTACTATCATGGTGCATAGCAATTTTGTCAGAAGTAGCATAGCTAGCCTTTTTTGTGAGGGTGAATCCCCATTAATTTTTCATCCCCATTTTTGATTTTTCATCCTTGACAATTTCTGACAATAATAAAGATCATGATGTTTTGCTCATTTTGATTTTCCCTGATCTTACAGTGCAAAAGAAATAACAAAATATTAAAACTAATACCATACAGCTATCATATTTTGGATTTTCTGTGTTAAGTATGCATGTATAACTGATCATACATAAAAATGACAAGAAATATCATTCGCTTCACGCGGGTTTGCAGGCTAAGTCTTTAATTTGCCCAGATCCTACTCGAAAAGAAATATACAAGCGATCATATTTTGATTATCTGTGTTAAGTATGGATGTGTAAATGATCATACATAAAAATGACAGAAAATTCATTATTGAGAGTGTTTTTTCTCTCTTGGGTATGATTTTGATAGCTTCCTAATATTCAGGTCAGGTACAACATATCATGTTGAGTTTCTCAAGTAGTCTACTGCATTAAAAGTAAAGTAGTTTTAGCAAATTGTTTTTGTGCCAAATCAAATTCAAGCGATAGGCCTCGGTATGTTTTCATCTTATAACATCAGACAGAAATTAACAAAAAATTATCCGCTGGAAAACTCTACCTTAAGAACTATTATTATTATCAAATTTAGATCATCACCTGCACCACATTTTGAAATAAGTAGGTAAATTACCATGATTATGTTAATAAAACTTACATCCTACATAGCTCGAGGGGCATGTTGTCTTTTTCTTAGATTTTTTTCAGGTCTGAGGCAAATGCACTTTCCTTCATCTTTCATCTTCATGTTTTGCTCTTTCGACGTTTTAGCTATTTGTATTGCTTATTGGAGCTCTAGTTATATCTTTATTTTCTTGTTCACTGGCGTACATTTTAACAATATCACACTGAAATAAATGGGATCTGTGCATATTATTATAATGAAATCAAATAAGGCTTCACTGAGTAATACTGAGAGATTGAGTTTGACATTTTATGCTATAATTGGATAAAATCATGAATTGAATAAATATTTTGTTTGCATTTTATCACGAAATTGGTTAGGCAAGAATTATGATTTTTTTTAAACTTAATTTTCAGCTAAAAACAGTCCAAAATGTACTTTATTTCGATTTCCACACATTTGAAATCATTATACGGCATTAATAAATTTAATTTCTGGCATTAATAAATGCTATGAACAAGTGTAATGTAGCATATCTTCCATTCAATCCCTGCTGAATTAGTGCAATACTAGTACAGTGTGGCAATTTGTGAGATATACGAGAATGGATATTTGTTTATCAAAGAATACAGGCTGTATCAAAATGGTATTGAATAGTGTTTATTCAATGCATTGGAATATGAATTGAATTTGAGTTTGGCCATGTTTCATTTCAATTCAATGTATTGAATTGAAATATTTGTTTTTTCATTTCAATCCAGTGCAAAGAACCAAAATGTGTTTATTCTTTCATTTCAATTCAATGCATTTAATCAGTGACTATAAACTTTTTCTTGAACTGATTTTAGCCAAATCCCAGTAAAATATATCAGTGTTGGTAATAAGAATTGAATTTGAATTATTATGAATTGAATTCAAATGCTGTGAATTGGAATTGAATCAAAATGATTTAAACCAGAGAAGAATTGAATTGAAATTGTATCAAAATGATTTTATAAAGAATTGAATCTAGATTGAATTGAAATCATTTTTTGAATCGAAATAACACTAATTATGGTACCCATCATTTTTGATGTTTATTGAAAAGCCTGCCTCTTCCAAAATGCGACATTGGATATGCTCAAAATGTGTATAGTTTATGACTTGTTATACAATTGATCTTCAAATGATTTGGATCTTATGTTGAATTTTGATGTGGCAGACTCATCCATTAGCAATGAAAACTGATGGGTACCAATCATTTTGATGCAGCTTGTAGAATTTCATTACTATATCTGACTTTTTATACTTCATTGTTCATGTTGTACTTGTATATAATTATTGTGTGCAGTGAAGTATTCTATAAACATATTAGGGAAGTTGAAAGATAGGCCTTGGCCTACAAAATACAAATTAATGGGCATGCACTGATCTATAATTGATCATTGGGTTTTGGGTTTTGGTTTCAAAGAAATTGGGTTTTGGTTTCAAAGAAATTTCTAATTAATTGTTGTCCATGTTTTCATTCAAAATCTCAAGTAAAGTCTTGAAAAAAATTGTATTGCCCTTTCCGACTGATCCTAAAATCTGTAAAAATAGGATCACATTTCTGGCGCTGTTATGAAGGGAAAACTAAATGGTACAAGGTGAACCAGAAGACAGGACATGATGGGTCTGATTTTAGAATGCAAGAGGAAAATTAGTAGAGAACCCACACCCATTCTCTTTTTTTAGATACAGACATCGGTCAGAGAACGGGTATGCTGAGGTAAATTACTAAACCGTATGCCAGAGCTGGAAATATGATAAATCCTGACTTTTACAGTTTAGTACACCAGTTTTTATTGAAATACGAGTACATACACGCTTAGCTCCGGCGCTGTAGTGTCTAGATTACTTCATACCCGTTCTATGACTGATGTCCATATCAAAGATAAAAGAGAACAGGTATAGGTTCTCGGCAACCAAGCTAACTTTTTACAGCATGTGGCCATAGGGAATCGAACCCTGGGCCACAGTGGTGAGATGTGAGTGCTATGACCACTGCATCCATCTGCCCTCCCAGGATCGCATAATTTCCACTATTGTTGGTTATAAAAAATAAATAGATTGCTTAAATGAAGAGTAGCAGCAGTTGGGCAATTCATACACAAAGTTTAATGAACTCATTGTGGGTGTCTTTTGATCATACAAAATTATTATATATTCATAGTCATGGATGATTAAATTGAAAAATGAACTTAATTATATGTGCTACAAGCAAGCTGGTTCCATTTTGCTGAATTATTATTATCGCAATTATTCAAGTTCATTATAAGAGGACTGAATTATCAGCCTAAACTATAATAAACCGTAATTATCAATATTATTATTGTTCCTCAACTATGTCATTAATTTTTATGAGTAAAACACTGGGGTTTAATTGATTATTTTGTTGGGCATTTCTATTTTGAGTGACATGGTATGACAGCAGGCCCGTAAGCACAGGGAGCGAAAAGTAGAGGGTTTTTAGCCCTTTTTGGTCAAAAAAGGTCAAAATTTTGAAAAAAAAGTCCCCTTTTACAAAATCCGCCCCAAGTCCACTTTTTCAATATATCAGCCCCAAATAAATTCTGGATACAGGCCTGCATGACAGTATTCCATATAAGAGACAGATCCTGTTATCATGTAGTCAGTATTAACTAGTACATAGATAGTGGATCCACCACCCCTGAAAAAAGGTGTTCATCTAAGATCATGTTAAAAGGGGGGGCAGGGGGGCAATTGCCCCCCCTGGCAAAATTGCCTATTTGGGCCCCCGCCCCCTAGTGCAAGGAAAAAAGAGGAAAAAGGAGGGAGAAAGAGGAAAAAAGAGAGGAGAGAGAGGGGGAGAGAGGGAGAGGAGGGGCAGAGAGATGGGGAAGCCATACGATATGCAATATTTTACGATTATTATCAATAAGCCTGGCAAAATTGTCTATTTGGGCCCCGCCCCCTGCCTGCCCCCCAGTGCAGGGAAATTTGGTAGATTTGGGCCCCGCCCCATACAGGCTTGCCCCCACCCCCCCTGAAAAAATCCCAGCCACGCCGCTGATTATGTGATGTGATCTGTGGAAACCCTTCACAAGTCGCATTATTCTATTTTGTTTTATAAAGATATTAAAGGCTAAAACTCTTACATAATATTTTTAAAATCTTTTCAATCCTCCTTTGCTCATGACTATTGATGTTGAAATGAAAGGTGCAAAATGAAAACAGTTCTATAAACAGTTCTAAATGTCCATGTTTTTTGTCTAAAATTTACAAATGTTACCATGTGAAGGGTTTTCACAGATCTCATCACATATTTTAATACTAAGTTTGCAAATAAGTGCACCTTTTGGAGGATGAGGGTGCTTGGGTTGCATTTGCCCTTCTCCCTGTATTCTCACCTGGCCAAGGCCTAAATGTTATGTGACTTTCTCTCTAGTCCGAAGGGCCGCTAGTACAAAGGTTCTCTAGTCCGAAGGGTCGCTAGTACGAAAACCAAATTAACCTCGCTAATCCAAAGGTTCTCTAGTCCGAATATAGAATAAGGTTAGGGTTATCGAGCCTTATTCTATTTTTGGACTAGTTTGGATTAGCAACCCTTTTTCAGTAACGAATGGTAAATTACGTGTTCGGACTAGCGAACCTTCGGACTATGGAGCCTTCGGACTTGGGAACCTTCGGACTAGAGAGTTGCCACCAAATGTTGTTCATTTTTTATTACTACCATAATGTTCAGATGCAGCTATTTTTGCTGATCTCATTATTATCCATGCCATGTATCACCCAATGATTCATGTGGCTCCACATGGATCATTTATCTCGAGTTGTCTTTGTCATCCCAAATCATCCTTATTATCTGTTGTCTGGTATCTATGGCAACAAATTAGTAAGAAGAGTTAACAAATACATCACAAACATGACATCTGTAGAATTACCACACATGTTGCCCTGCCTGGGCAGTGGGCATGTTCAAGTTGTACATTTTTTTTAAGTGTGAAGCTTAATTTGTTCTGAATTTCTCTCAAAAAGGTTGCTTCAAAATATTGGAAGTTTTGGTTGATGCATCGCACCCATGTCATTTACAGCAAATAGAAAAATTAAGAGTGTCTGGAATTTAGAGATCTTTCAGATGTGTGTCATGTGATTATCCAAGTTCAAATGCAGTGATAAACATCTGACAAACCACTCAAAATGAATGAGATCCTTCTATTATAAAAATTACAAATTTATGTATAAAAGGGCACAGGAACTTTGAATATGGTATTGCATTTTACATTATGTTACTGTTTGGCAAGAAAAATATGAATTGAAGGATATTATGTTAAAATATGAATTGAAGGATATTATGCTTGTCATAATTACCTAGCTGGGGGGTTTACACCCCCCAGCTAGGTATTGTAATCGTTCGGGTTCTTCCGCTGGCAACAAACCACTGTAATCTTCCCGTTTTCTTCCGCTGGCAACTAAGTGAAATTGCACATGTTTTTGTACTTTATGCACCAAACCCTCTATCTTTTTAACCAAATATCCCACAGAGTTGTGCGATATGTCAAACTTTTCCTCTGGTCATAAGGAACAAAAAGTCAGTGGTCACATCTCTGTAGGATCATTGGTTAATGAGATATAGTCACTTTTTGTACTTTATGCACCAAACCCTCTATCTTTTTAACCAAATATCCCACAGAGTTGTGCGATATGTCAAACTTTTCCTCTGGTCATAAAGAACGAAAAAGTCAGTGGTCACATCGCTGTAGGATCATTGGTTAATGAGATATAGTCACTTTTTGTACTTTGTGTACTTAACCCTCTATCTTTTTAACCAAATATCCCACAGAGTTGTGCGATATGTCAAACTTTTCCTCTGGTCATAAGGAACAAAAAAGCCAGTAGTCACATCTCTGTAGGATCATTGGTTAATGAGATATAGTCACTTTTTTGTACTTTGTGTACTTACCCCTCTATCTTTTTAATCAAATATCTCATCGGGTGGGGGGCGATGTCAGACTGTGTCCTCTGGTCATAAAGAACGAAAAAGTCAGTGGTCACATCTCTGTAGGATCATTGGTTAATGAGATATAGTGACTTTTTGTACTTTGTGTACTTAACCCTCTATCTTTTTAACCAAATATCCCACAGAGTTGTGCGATATGTCAAACTTTTCCTCTGGTCATAAGTAACAAAAAAGTCAGTGGTCACATCTCTGTAGGATCATTGGTAAATGAGATATAGTCACTTTTTTGTACTTTGTGTACTTAACAATCTATCTTTTTAACCAAATATCCCACAGAGTCGTGCGATATGTCAAACTTTTCCTCTGGTCATAAAGAACAAAAAAGTCAGTGCTCACATCTCTGTAGGATCATTGGTTAATGAGATATAGCACTTTGTGCATTTAACCCTCTATCTTGTTAACCAAATATACCACAGAGTCGTGCGATATCTGATATGTCAAACTTTACCTCTATTACGTGAAGACGGCCTGATTGGCGCTTGAGGTTCATATCGGTGCGTATGCACCAAATATGTATCTTGTAAACCTTAATAAGTTTTGCCTTGCCTTGCTTCGTAATCCTGTTTGGGCTGGACAAAAAAAATGTTCCACTTTTCCCCAGTTTCCCCTAGGTATTTCGTCTTTAAGCTTACTGATATACAGGGATTGAATACGAGTGTCACGGCCCTGGTTAGTGTGCATTCAAATCAGAGATCCCTGTTCAAGGCCATCTTACTTAGCCGTCAGCCGGAAATGATTGCAAATTACACATTTGTAATCATTTTGACCACAAAATATGATGTGAAAACACAGGTAAGCAATGAGAACAAGTCCTCAAACATTTGAAATTTGTAGCTTACTACAACCTGATGATGTACTCATCCCAGGCAAACCTTAGTTAACACATTTGCTAGTCAGCCAAATTCGCCGACAAAATGCATATTTACATAGAAATTTAAAACAACTGGCGTCAAGAAGGAAACCTACATAAATATGTTTTCTATACTTCACTTGACCCAAATATATGATTTTTATGGTGATAAGACAATCGCACAAGGAATTTTAGAGAGATTTAGAAAGAAAGTTCCATTAAAAAAAGCTGCTATCATAATGAGACTAAGATCTAGAAACACCCCCAAAATGCCGTTTTGGGGAATTTTGCTAGCTGAATCTTTTTGATGAAAGTCAATCTTTGACAAGATGTAACTTTGCTACGGAAAGTGCTATGAAAAAAGGTTTTCAGTTTTGGCTTTGTTTACTCAAGACTAAGAGCTTTAATTTGATATATAAAATGATGCAGTTTGATGGCAAATTTGAATTCACCTAGCATACCTAATATACCATGTACATGTCAGATGTAGGGTATATTGTATTGGCAAATATCCATAAAAGCGTTCATTATAAAATTATTTTGATAAATTGTCACATTTTATGACCTTCCCGGAGAAACGGTAGCCCAAAATGGGTTATATTTCATAATATGCAGACGAATGGTCAAATTAATAGAAAAATACCTGTGATAAATGTATCTGTAGGCCTACACATTGTCGCACTCCGAGTGACGTATAGTATATTTGCAACCCTGTGGTGGATTTGCGAACAATTTGTCGACATAATGATGTTCGCGGAGTAAAGGTGGCCCAAAATGCGTTATTTTTGGTAATATGCAGACGAATGGCCAAATTAATAGAAAAATAGCTGTGATAAATTTATCTGTACAAATTGTCACACTCACGAAAGTGACATATGGTATATTTGCAACCCTACTGTGGATTTGCAATTGACCTGGGGAACATATTGGAACATTTTGCACGGGTCAGCTCAAAAGACATCATTCTGGGGCCAAATCTTAGAATTGCGTTATCTGGACATCTGTAAGAGGTACAGGGCTCAAACTCGGTGACAACTCATGACCAGGGGTGAATTATGGAACATCTTGCAGGGGTCTGGTCAAAGGTCATCTGGGTCAAATCTTAGAATTGCATTTTCTGGACATCTGTGAGGAGTACAGGACTCAAAACTCGGTGACAACAAACCTCATGACAGGGGAACATTTTTGGAACATTTTGCAGGGGTCAGATACCTCCACAACACCAACATGCCCCAGCTAGGTTTGTGGTCTATGACCACCATTTGCCTCTAGTTTGTTCTAATATTAGTGTGTATTTGACAAAAACGGCAGGTGGTTATTTGCGGTAGGTTTGCCAGGTCTACATGTAGTGTTACCCTAAACTTGACGTCATTACCCACATCTATTGGTAGTCATGCTACAAATTTCCAATCAATTGTAACCCTAATCTCTTATCCTAATCCTAACCCTAATTTCATGTACATGAAGGAATAACCGAAGTTTCATAATAAAGAACCAAGTGTGAGGTTGCATGACATTGTGGTCAAAAAGCATGACAATTTGGTCAAAAAACATGACATTTTGGTTAAAAAGCGTGATTTTGGTCAAACAGCATGACATTGGTCAAAAAGTGTGACATTTTGGTCAAAAAGCATGCGGACATTTTGGTCAAAAAGCATGACATTTTGGTCAAAAAGTGTGACATTTTGGTCAAAAAGCATGACATTGGTCAAAAAGTGTGATATTTTGGTCAAAAAGCATGACATTTTGGTCAAAAAGCATGACATTTTGGTCAAAAGCATAACATTTTGGTCAATAAGCATTGACATTTTGGTCAAAAAGCATGACATTTTGGTCAAACATATATGAGATTTTGATGGAAAGACAGAAAGCAACAGAAATGTTGGTAAGCAAACCAGCATCCTAAGGTATCAACCCTTGCTCCATGTGTTTGTTAAACTCCTCTTGTACCATGAGCTACTATGATCCAGGGGGCATATAACCAGAGGGGGACATACTACCCCCTCGGAAAAAAATTTTCAATTGAAATTGGGACAGGATTCACAGGAAAATGAAAACTTCTGTTAAATCAGCTTTTTTTGGATGCTGTCTCCCTAAACCAGGACAAAATTATATTCCCTTGGAACTCAAATGCCACTCCCATACCCGTTATACATCTTATCCCCCCCCCAAAAAATAAAAGAGCATCTGCAATCTAGAGATCTTTCAGATGTGATTACAATTTCAAATGTAGTGATAAACATCTGAAAACACTCACTCTGAATGGGATCTTTCTATTATGCCAATTACAAATTTTTGTATGAAAGGACAGGAACTTTGAATATGGTTGGTGCTGTTTGGCAAGAAAAATGTGAATTGAAGCGCCAGATTGAAGCATAGACTGTAATATGATTGAAGGATATTTCATTGTATTTGTCATAATTTGTTCTAATATTAGTGTGTATTTTCAATTGATATGACAAATATGACAGGTGGTTAGATTTGCCAGGTCTAGGGTAGGTAACCTGACGTCTATGACGTGCGATCGCTGCCATAAATAGGCAAATTGACATATGTCAATTTCGCTGAAAGAAATTGACATAATATGTTGATTTTGTCCAATAGGAGAACTTGTAATCGCCATAAGTAAGCTAATTTACATAAAATCGACATATGTCATTTCCAAGGGTGGAAATTGACATATGTCTATTATTTAAAACCACTTGTGCTGTTTGCATCAATTTTATGTTGTGTAATTGGCTGCGTGACTGCTTCCCTATACCTGATTGGTTGAAATTGGTCTCAACCATTTTGAGGTATAAATCGACATATGTCAATTTCAAGACATGTGATTAGTTGCAGAAAAGAATACTCCCAAAAAGACATCCAATGCGCCCAACAGAAGTTGATGCATAATGCTACGAGCTGTCGATATACGTACGTTGACCGCTTTTGGCCTACCCAAAAATCTTTGCCACCCCTATAAAACCCTCCCCCTCCAAATACACATCATTATTACACCACCCCAAGACCTGCACAGGAAATAAGCTTCCGCCCATGTAGACTCTTACACTATGTACATGTTATGTCGTACATTGTATTTTTAAAAACAAGTCTTCTTATTTAAGCCATTTACTTTCTAACAATACCAGCTAATAGTGTACTCAATAGGAAACAACGATATTTACTCAACGGAATACACGTTGAAATAGTTGTAGAATAAATAAGAAAATGTAACGAGCGACCGGTTGTATTAAACATACAATGATTGATGAGGGTCATGAACCGTGATAGAGCTCGCTTCGTACTCCGAGGTGTATTTTGGTGCATTCAGAAGCGTAGTGATTTGGAAATTGACATTAAATGTCAATTTCTAAATTGGTATATGTCGATTACATTTTGAATTTTTCTGGCGGTAATTTCAGCCAATGAGGCGGAAGGCCGGTTGCAGCAACCAATAAACAGTAATAAATTCGACACTAGTTTTCAAATAATAAGCATATGGCGATTTTCGCAAGGTAATTGACATATGTACATTTTACGGAAATTAGCTTACTTTATGTCGATTACAAGTTCTGTTATTGGATGAAATCAACATATGTCGATTTCACTGAAAGAAATTGACATATGTCAATTTGTCCATTTATGGCAGCGATCGCACGTCATAGACGTCATTACCCCCAGCTATAAACTGTAGCTAGTCATGCTACCAATCTACGATAGATTGGGTTAAGGAACCTTTTCAAATTTCAAAATAAAAAGGGTAAATGTATTAACCCTAACCATGCCAAACCTAACAAAATCTAACAACCACTGCGGATGCATTCATCTTTTATACGCACAATTTCGTTTGGGCCAAGGAAGGAGCTGTGGCTATCGTATCGGTCGCTGATGCACTGGTTGTTACGTGATGGGTCATGGGGTACCGGGAGGGGGGGGGTTACACAGCAACTTTTTGCTCATCTTCTCTCCTTTTTCATTCCCTCTTTCCTCTACGGTAGCAAAAATCCACTTGGAGGGTTGGGCTAATTAAGTAATTAACAGTGGTGTGCGCAAAGGGGGGGGGGGGCAGGGGGGGCACATTTGTTGGTCATTCGGGGGAAATCAGTCATGCGCCCGCACCTTACACTCCTAATCAGACTCCATTTGGGAGAACTGAACAACTTGCCCCCCACTTTCAATGTGCTACGCTGCCACTGGTAATTAAATGCAAGCCAAACTTCCCACCATCCTTCACCTCTTCATACAATTTTGGCTATATGGATCTGATTGAAATTTTACAAGTCTTCAGAACTTCCAATTTCAGGGTTTCCAAAACATTTACTTCCAGTGTTTACTTGTACTGTGTGTTGTAACCATAGCAACAAGCAAATCTGATGATACCTGACCATGACCATGAATCTCCTTGATCAATCCCAATTATTATTTAATCCTATTTACATGCAAATCAGACTGAAAAAATTACATATTTTCAAATTGAAAGTTTTAAAAAAGTTGTTTACAGTAAAAGTCGTCAGGAGTTCACTAAACTTTGGGTCCAAATGTAGAAATGGATATTATCTGATTGTTGAAAAGTAGAAAACCAGAGATAATGTAGAAGGCATTTCATGGTTGAGTAAAAGTTATTATTGAAGTGGCACGGTCAAGGGCAGTTCACAGCCCACCAGGTAGAACTGTTACCAGGGTTTCACTTGTTGCTATGGTTTGCACTGATTTCATTCTTGCCATTGAAATAAATGTTTACTCAAATAATTGCAATATTGAGTTCAACAAAAAATATTGCCAAGTTTGTAGTTTTTGAAAAGTGTGAACTTGAATTATGTCAACAAAATTGAATATGAATCAGAGAATGGCAATATGACTTATAATTAATGGGGGCAAACCCGGTTTCTATAGTAACATTTTGTGTCATACAGTATTCGTCTGGCAACCATATATTATTGTTGGGTGGGGTGGGCACAATTCTGTGGGAGTAGGCCATGAGTCCATTGTAATCATATTTTGTTGACTGCTAGCTGCGATAAACTTCGATGTATAGGCCTATATACAGTGGCGTAAAAAAAGGGCTACAAATCTTACATATCAGGGTGGGTGGGGGGGGACAAGAGAGGAGAAAGACTTCTCACAGGGTGGGCAGCTGTTCCCTTTGTCTCCCTTGGCTACGCCCACTGGGCACATAACCCCCCCAAAGAAAAAATTATTGCAAAATTTAGAAAATCTCATAGGAACATTTGTAAAAAATGGCTTCCCCCCATCAGACCTGGTGCCCCCCAATCATGGTCGGTGCCCCCTCCCAATATGATGACCCATGCTATGCCAGAGTAGCTCAGAGTAATGGCAAGGTTGAACTTGGAATAATATAACCATACAACAAAAGCAAAATTTGTAAAAAAAATGAAAAAAAAAAAAGAAAAAGAAAAGAAAAGAAAGGCTTAGACTTAATATTGCATGGTTAATTTAAAATGAAATTTTGGCATGGGCCTTGAGTAGTGTTACTTTCGCTATGGGTCATGTATCAAAGGTTGGGAACAGGCCTGACGCCAAGACCTGAAACTGACAAAAAGGTTGGTTTTTCTCTGGAGTTTTACAGGGAAAAATGTCCAAAAAGATAAAAATTTTAGGAGAGGATAAAGTCCACTTGTTTGCATGCCAGCATTTCCCTGGCAAAAAAAAATATAGGCCTAAACCCCTGGTTTGATCAATTTCTGGAGGGGATCATGACCTTTACATTTAGTTCTACAAGGCTCCCTCCCACAGCCCATACAAGTTTGATCACATGCTCAACACAGTGTTGAGTATCTGACTGAGACTGTAGTTTGATACACTCCAATTCTTGGATACTATCACCCCCCCCCCACAGTGTCAACACGCTATATTATAAATATATTTTTTCATAAAGCTTCATACTCCGTTGGTGATCAATATTCTATTGTTGACACAGATAAAGAAAGTTTACATATGCATTGTGATATACATGTGTGATCGAATTTTCTATTATACATGCACCTGGATCATAAATGTGTTCCTTTATATAATTGTAATTCTCAAAATTAAATATATCACAATTTTAACTTTCGATTTAAAAATTGTTACGCCAAAAATGCAGTAAAAATGTATCCAGAGCAAACAGTGATGGCCGCTAATTAGTGTATTTAATTTCAAGTTAGTGTATTTAAAACAAAACCTTGGTTTTACCTCAAAACAAATCAAATTTCCTTGTAATAGCAACACCATATGGGATACTAGAGCATGCGCAAATCGTAATAATGTGTAGAATAGAACTTGATGGTATCTCATATGATAGTCGTACTATGCTTAGCCTGAGTCGCTCGGCCTATCTCCAACAAAATCGCCATGCGTAGCTATTGAAAAACAAGAGGATTCGCCGTACTATCACAGCAATTTTTGACACGAAGATATAGGGATGATGACGGTGTGCCCCCCAATCACCATAGCCACATTTCAACAGACTTCAGTTGGCCTTGTTTCTTAAATAATTTTGGACAGAGTTCAATTTGCTGCAACAATGACACATGGTTATAATAAATGACAAGGTCTTCGCTATTTGTCACACTTGTGGAAGGGTGCAGTGGCTAGGGGGGCACCAACTATGATTTTGGGGGCACCGGGCCTGATGGGGGGGGGGGGGGCACAAGCCGTTTTTCTGCAATTTTCCTATAGTAGGATTTTCTCAATTTTCAAATCGATTGGGGGCATGTGCCCCTCATGCCATATGATGCTACGCCACTGGAAGGGTGTTCTGTGCAGGACTGGAAGTATTATGACTCCCATAGAACTATAGTAATACAACCCTGAACACATTTTATCAGCCTGATTTGTAGGTTGCCTGAAGGAAAAGACCTTATGGCATCACAAGTCGTGTGTGCGTGTGCATGGCTGTTTGTCAGTGTGTCTTTCCATTTGTGTTGTCCGTCAACAATTATATAAAGGTTTTCGGTTAAAATGTGGTCTCATATGAACAGTTCGAATCCAATTGCAACCATTATTATGTTTCGATGAATCCAAGTGTGTGAAAGTATTATATCCAACACATAATAATGATAAAATTGGATGCTTTACGCCTAATATTTATTGGTCTCGCTACGAGTTTTAAATTATTGGACTCCACTATGCCTCGTCCAAAGCTCGACCAATAAATATGGGCTCAATCGATCCAATTTTATATCAAACTGTAATGGTGGTGTTCAAGGTCACATACTGAGGTCAAAGGTCATTTGAGGTCAACTTGTAATAAAAATTAAAAAATAGTGTGTTTCACAAAAATAAAAATAATAAAAATTCCCTCTAAAAGGGAAAGCCAGCCTCAATGTAGAAGAGGTCTTGTAATTAGTTTTGGTCAATGTGAAAGGCATTTTTAGGATCACGGCATATACTACATCCATGTTACATGACAGTCCACCAAACCATCAACGGTGAGAAGATGTACACTGAAACTGCAGAAAACATTAACTCCTAATCTCCTGTCAACTCTTTAATTCATTATTGTTCATTATTATTAATTCATTATTGTTCTCTAAATTGTTCTGTTCTGGTTTTATTTGTCTTTTCAGCTTTTTACCCACGATATTTCAATTTCCAATTTTTTTTTTTTTTTTCTTACGAACTCAATTTCTTCGCTTAGGAATGTCCGATTTTATTGGGGAAAACGACATTGTGGAGCAAAATAGCTCTTTATGTGAAAGCCTCCAAATTTATAAGCTGTCCAAAAGATGTCTGTTTTTGACATGATACACCATATTTCTTAAAGACCCATTCAGTGATCCCAGTGCAAGAGTAAAAAATTAAAATTGTTTATAAATTGCTTAAAAGAGAAGGATAGGCCTAAGTCATTCAAATTGTCATTTGGTATTTTGAAATGCCAAATTTGGCAAAAATGAAGAAAACAGCAGTACTGACGAAGTTCAAGCCCCGCCATTCAAATACTTGTAGCTAATTTTAGATACTGTCAGTATCTAAAAATACAGATTCGTGTAAATTGTCTTATTTTGTCTTAAATAGGCCTACACGGCTTTTGGCTGAACCATTCGCAGACTTAGCACATCTATGTAATAACAAAGGTACGGTACCAAAATTTTGATGATTTTTACGATCGTCCGGATGAGCAAATCACTGAATGGGCCTTTAATATTAATAATAGATAAGCTGCCTTTAAAAAATATTATTGACAATGTTGAGAGTAGGAATTACCTTGAAAAATGTCTCAAAAATACAACATGCCAGTTATATTCCGGTCTGAACGATCAGACAATATTTTAAACATTAATAACATCATAAACCCAAATCGTGAAAAAATCACCCCGGTAGATTTTTGGCTATTTCTCCATTTACGATCCTGCCCAAAAGTGTCTGCTTTCGATATACCACGTCACAAATACTACACTGCACTGACTGCAGGTTTTAGTTAAAAGGGCATTTCGTGATCCACAGCATCATCCCCTAACTTTTCTCAAAAAAAGTTGAGATTTTTATATCACTGGAAACCTCTGGCTACATAATGTTTATGTACAAAATATTTCTTGCAGATTAATTCGTTAGTAGACCCTCCCTCGGGTCCGTGGAGAACGACTGGTAATGTAGATTACATAGCATTAAAAATCAACCCAATACACGGACCCTCCCAGTCTGTAGGCAATTTGACTTCCAGCTCCCACAAACTGCTGGAAGTTCACTTTACGGATTTGGAGTCACGCAATCTTTCTATATACCACGTCCATGTTTTCACTACATTAACGTTTTGTAAGCGACTAAACAACGATATTGTATCCGACCAATCAACGCAGCTTGGCAGCTGGGATATTTGAAAAGGCTTCCCTAGCTAAATAATGTGCAAACATTTGCAAACCGCACGCGATATGGACAATAGGCCTAAGTCCGAGTCGAGTGGTTGCCTTTTATTATTGCGCGTACCATGGGTCTATCACTAGACGCGTGCCACTTGAGCTCAATACCTCTCAGTTGTTGACAAGTGTCCCATCCGATCTTAAGCGCCACATCCCGCGGCATAGCTTTGTGCTACCATATTTGAATTGAAACTGGGCGGGCTTTCGAATTGACATCGGAATCACCGTGCTTCGTTGAACGAATATTTGGAAGTGAGATCTCTAACAGATTGGACCAGTCTCGAATCAGCGCTCAATGGACTTTCGCTCACTTATAATACGAGTATATTTCTATATTGCTGCATGGTTGACTGTGGTGGGTGTAAAGCTTGTTCACGCTTTTATTACATGTCGCCTTGACCAATGCAATAGTCTTCTTTACGGTTTACCAGACTCACAGATCTCCAAACTCCAACGAATTCAAAACTCGGCTGCCAGATTAATTTCGCTTACTAAGAAACGTGATCACATTACTCCAATCCTTCATGATTTACATTGGCTACCTGTGAAATACCGCATTATATACAAAGTTCTCCTCCTCACTTATAAATGTATTAATGGTCTTGCACCTGTCTATCTTCAAGAACTCATACAGCATTACACGCCTCCACGTAGTCTTCGATCGTCAACACAATTTCGCTCTAACTAGCTCATCATTTTCTACTCAGTATGGTCATCGCTCATTTTCTATTGCTGCCTCTGAACTTTGGAACAGTTTACCATTACATGTTAAAAACTCTCAGACTGTTAATCAGTTTAAAACATCTCTGAAAACTTATTTATTTAAAATTGCATACTAATGTTTATTTGTTATGTTTTTGTCTATGTATAATTTGTGTTAAGCGCTTAGGGACTTTGGTGTAAAGCGCTATATAAGCATGGTTTATTATTATTATTATTATTATTAATTAGTGGCGTCGATTTGTGGATGAAGAGGAATGGGTTTTTGGCATTGAAGAAAATAAGGGGGGTTGGCATTTTTTTTCATAGGGCATTACGTAATTATTTATTGTTACATTATCCAGAGATGGAACCGAACCGAGACTGGGGGCCAGTCTATTCGTTAGCAAAGTAATCGTGAAATTTGAATTTCGTTCTGGTATACCAGAACAAAATTGCAACACATTGTGTACACATAACCATGCATAACTCGTAAAGGCAAAATCGGAATCAACTGAAATTTTTTAGAATAAGCTTTTTTGTGGATATCTACTGAAAATGTCATAAAAAGAGGATGCTAGGATCAATAAATACTCCTTAAATTAGCCATATAACATAATATAAACTCACCTTACATGTACATTTTTATTTTAAAATAATTTGATATTAATTGCAATGTATAGTTTACTATTATGATAGATGGTGGCAAGAACATTTATAAAGGACTGATTACTCACTGCAATCTTCAATCTTGTGTGTCTTGACTGTAAGTTTATGAATCAAATAAAAAAGATAGAAAGTAGCTTCACTTACGTTATGTGTCATTTTATTTATAACATAGAAGTTATTAAATTAATAAAGTAAGACAATTTATTTATATAAGTGCATGTCAAATGGGTACATTGTTCAATACTATAGGCCTACATGCATAAATTATGCCCATATTATAGCTAGGCCCTAAAAACTTTATTTTGCATCGGATTTTTCCCGTTGAAAAGGCAAAACTGATGTTCATGATAGCAACTATTTCATCAATAGCATTTTGAGTCATTTTTATCCATAAAACGACACAGGATATGATAGATAATTACTTTGACATCAATATGGTCCATATGATGAAGATTTTGATTCTTAGATCTGTTATCAACATGATATCACGCTGTTCAGTGGTCAAGGACCCCGGGTCAAAGACACTGAAATGACATACTTTTCTTCTGCTGACCATATGATGCTGTATATTAACTATTATTGTTACATTTTAGGCCTATACCTAAAACTTTTACAGTCATATTAATTCAAACATAACTTTGGTAATACTCACTCGTTTTCATTCGTTGAAACGTCAAAACATACTTACATTTCCTTACACATCGAATTAAAATATTAAAAAAAAAATTCAACCACAAAAAGTTTTAACAAAAAGTCATTCCAATACCAATAAAAATTAATCTCTTGAGCAAACTGACCCCATCCCAGAAACAGGTACCAGCCCGATGGGCTGGCGAAAAGTTTCACATAAATATTTACATAAATGTTCACTACCCATATCTTCGGATGACCTATCCCGCCGTCCCTATTTTTTAAAATTTTTATGGATTCAAAACTTCGTCTAGGTCATCAAAAATGCTGTCTTCTCCAATATGTGTAGGCCTGTAAGTTATTGATTATATGCCTAGAACCCTGGAAATGTTCTCATGATCATGACTGGTGCCGGAATGGTGTTATCAAAGTAGTGAACTGAATAGGATTATTGTGTTCCAGTTCCGAAACCCTAAATAGGCTCTCTCGTGATTATGACATGAATCAAAAGTTGTTTTGATTTTTAGATTTGATGCAACAAAATGTATTGTACGGCCCAAACCAAATATATTGTTTGCCAAGAAAAATTGGATTTGACTAAAGTTCACTCCCACACAGTTTGATGTTGATATCATTACACAATTGTGTTTAATTTGTGATATGATTGTCCTAGTGCAAACAATATGCTTCAATAGGCTGCTATTCAACCTGTTATCAACAAGTTTTAACTTGTTCAATTGCCAAAATAATAGAAGCAAAACATTATGATAACATTCTACGTAATAATTTCAACATGACATCTTATTTATAATCAGGCATCTGCAGGATTTGGTAAAAGTGGACCTTTTTTCTAAGGGGACAATTTTGTGAAAAGTGGACTTTCTTCCCAAAATGTGGTCCTCTTTTTTTGACCAATAAAGCATTAAAAAATGATTCTCTTTTTTTGCTTGCAACACTCGCAAATTGGATTTTTGGGACTTTTTATAACTTTTGCCAATTTTGGGGTGCAGCCACACCCCTCGCACCCCCTTTTGAGAAAGTGAACTTTTTTATTACTAAAATATACAACATAACTTACAAAAAGTATTATAAAAGATCAAGAAATACAAAAGAAAAATTAGAAATTTATAACATAACATATATACAAAGAATCACCAAAATCTGTAAATATTTGCAATATGGGACAATACAAAAAAAAATTTGTTCAAGAACAACTCACATATTTATGTAGAATTATTAAGAATATTGGAATTACTGCCTGAGGATGGTAACAGTTAGTTAGTTACATGTACCGAAAATATTTATAGCAGGTAAATATTTATTTATTTTCCTTTAGTTTCCGTTGAAAGTTTCAAAATTTTCTTGGTCAACATTGGAATTGCGTACGCAACCCTTCAATGTTCTAATTAAGAGCTCTTGAAAAACTCTTGTGAATTTAATTAACCAATTTAAATGTGATTCAGTTTAGTGTAATTAAAAAATATACATGTATATTTTTTGCTTGTCATGAGTCATTTTGTCAATGTATAACATGAGAAAACATAATGACAAAAAAGTTTAATTAAATCTGAAGGAAGGCACCGGTAAATTGAAAGGACATTGTGTTAATTACCTAACTGTATGGCCAACTCATTAAGGACACACAATTGTATGGCCTCCATTTCATCTGTCCATCCATCCAGGGAATGTGAGTTGCAGCTTCATTACATTCCAGGCTTGATTGAAAAAACCCTACACATGCTCCCTACTCATCATTTATTCAATCATTTTTACACAGAATGCTTTAGTTGGTTGATGTATACTGCATCACATTGTTTAATGAGTATACCCGTAGATATTGGAAAACACGGTAAAACTTAAAATTTTTATGTGTGTTGGAATTTTGCAATGCATATTAGGCTAATGGTAATGGATCACTTGTTTCAATTGACCTAAAAAAGGATGAGGTCGCTTTTCATTACAGTATTCATGTAAAATTTCATATCGGTCCAAGCATTGGCTTTGATTATATCTGAAAGCAGTTAGAAATTATGTGGCATTGTTTTAGGAAAATCTTTATGGTCATACTTCTGTAAACAATAATTTCATCTCCAAAATGTACAATTTTCATTGTAAGTTTACAGAAATTTTAACGATTTTTGACCCCCTGAAATTCTCCAACTGAATTGCAATTATGACCAGTGATACCAGTGGTTTTATTTAAATATATTATTTTATTGAAATATTGTAAATACAGTGGAAATTTTCGCACTACATTTAATATCACAATTTTTACGTTCCAAGCAACTACTGCAAAAATATCAGTGCTTTTAAGAAGTGCAGAAAATATTAATTACAAACAATGTATCACAAAAATGTCCACCTTTACAGTATTTTGTTTTTTTATAGCTGTTTATAGCTGTATTTGATATGATATCACAAGGTAAATGTAATAGATAAAAGAGAACTAATTCATACTTCACCAAAATAAAATTATAAATCTGATTTCTATAAAGTTCAAATATTGATTTCAATACTATGAGTACCAAAAGGTCAACCTTTGCACCACCCAACTGTAGTAATATTTATTTTGGTTATTTTCTCAATTTTCAAACTCAAATAACAATTATACTATTTGATTTGCATCATCAACAATTGGTGCTCATTAGCTCGATAACTCCTATCAGCACTGTGTCCCCAAGTGTAAAGATTGCTATCTCAGATAAAATAAAATCACTACACGATACCATTTGGATAATCAACTACGATTTAACAGAGTAAATAAAATAGCTGTTACTCATGTGATGCGAGCTAGCTTTTTTGTGTTATATTTCTAGCAACAAAATGGTTATCAATCAATGAAATCAAAATTTAATACTTGTTTTCTAATATTTTCCATGCATAAATGGATGTATCTATAGACACACACACTACATGTAGTTGTCATCCACGCATGCACATGGCAAGCTACTTGTGTGTATAGATAGCTTCGTTATACTACTTTGTTACTGGGTAGAACACAGTGAGCACTGATTGGTGGATGGGACTGTATACAGGTCTTGTGAACCATGTGCACGATATGACGATCATAATAGAAGGACCCTGGGAAACGTGTTGTCACATGGGCTTGGAATTACGCCAAGTCTAGAAGTCACTCCACATGAGGAAAATTTGATGCGTTTGTTTTAGATCGGATGATGAACAATATGGTAAATTGAACCAAGAATTAGGTAGAACAATTATTTAGGAATGATCCTTAATTAATACAAAATACCTTATTTTATTGTCACAATGAAGCTAGTCCAGAGTTTCTGCAATTTATAAAACATAATCATGCACTTTTATCAATATTTGTTTGTTTTTGTAATGAATATTAAATATGCATAGCAAAAATGCAGTTTTATATAATTGTCAATCTTATTTACAGAGTATAATCCATTATTGATAATTATGTTTTTATACGCATATACATCATATGATGATGATTACTCGACTCGCATTGTGAAATGTTTGACTACCATACTGCTTCATGCACTGGTAATGTTATGTAAAAAGCGCTCATCACAGCTACAGCTAGCTAGCAGCATCCATCCATGATTTGTGCATGGTGCAAGGATGTGCAGCTGCCTACTGGCATATTATGTAATCACAACGTCATGGCCAAGATGAAGTAGATTGGTTCAAGTCTTGTTTTATAATCATAACATACACCCGGATGCACAATACATCAATTAATATGGACACACACAGTTCTAAAATTACAAATCGTGGTTAATCATATTCGCTCCCGGGTCCCGGGTATTCGCTAAACCTATCATGGTTTACACTGGGCTTTACACCCAAGCAACAGTCCTAAATCTCCATCTACTAAACATGCTAAATCAGCTACACTGTGCATAAATTTAAAGGGGGCATTTCGTGATCCACAGCTTCGCCTCTGCACTTTCCTAAAAGAAAATTGAGATTTTTCTCAGGATATGTGATGTTTATGTGAAAATAATTTCTAGCAGATTCATTTGCTTGGCAAAATTTTTGTCAAATTCCCATTTATGTTTAAATAGTGGCCTATGGAGCCACATATTAAATCATTTCACCCACAAATGCAAAATCTGAATCAACTGCAATTTTGAAAATCAGCTTTTTTCGTGAATATCTAATGAAACATACCATAAAAGGAGGATGTTTGAATCACAAAATACGGATTTCTAATAGAAAGAAGTCTGTTTCCTTCGAGATCCAATATCTATTTTATTGCATCTAATTTTTGTCACTTGCTAAAACCAAGAATAAAACTGGTTGATAGTAATATACACAAATAACATCCGTGCCATACACTAGCATCTTTTTTTCCTAGAAAATGTTTCCTAGAAGTTGAAATGTTCATTTCTGAGAATATCTCTCATTTTGAAAATGATTTTGAAAAGTATTTGATTCATTAAAAATGATAATAGAATAAAAAGAAAAAAAAAACCATATATTAATTATCCTCCCACCTGCATTTTATTGTTACCTTTCTAACAGACTTAATTAGAATCACACTTGAAGCAAACACTTAAAATGAAAACATCCCTGCCCTTTACCCTTTTAAATACGTGGCTAAAAATGTGACTGTAATTCAAAACAGATTCAATGTAGCATATTGTCATGTTGTTCAATCAAGAATCCTTTTAACTTTCAAAAGCAAACCCGCTGTTCATTTTTCTTTCCCAGATTGTAGGCCCCCTATAGAATTGTCGATAATTACAGAGGTTGGAATGAACTAGGGTTAAAATCAGCAGACCAAATCATGATTGATACGATTTCTTTTTTAGTTGTAGACTAGAAGGGATCGTTAATTTGATCAACACCTTTCGCTATTGAAAAAAAAACCACAATCTTCCAATTTGGTGAAAACGAAAAACAAATTACTAAACAGGAGATCAATTCAGAGCCTTTCCATTTAGTTTAAATTGCTCTGTATAAAATGCTTTGAATTTTCCTTTTTTCTTTTAATAATTGGTTGTTTACACATTAAACTAAAATGAAGCAAGCAACATAGTACCTGGCCCTGCATCCTAGTGCCGTAACCAGTACCCGCTGGAAGTAGTGCTCTGAAGTGGCAAATCGCTGCACGACCTCGTACTCGTAGTCAGAGGAACTGAGCCAGTTCTACTCAGTACCAAGCCTGGCACCTGTGAAATGTGTTGTAGATACTATACATGGTGCTCAGGTAGGGTAAAGGGGGTCTTAGTCAATTGTTTCTAGCTGGGTCTCCTTTTATAAGGGTTCAGGTAGTGCCTTTTCCAAAAACCAACACAGTATGTACCAGAAAATTTAAATTAAAGTATAGCCTCTTTGCAGATAGATTTAATTCTATTGAAGGTGTGAATGGAGGACAAGCAGTAAAAGAGGAAGGGGTTTCATTTTAATACAACTTCCCAAATATCATTACCCTGGGTCATTACCCCGGATAAAGGTTTTCATGAATTTTGTTTTGCCCCAATTAATAATCCCAATAAAAACCCTGCAAAGCATATTGAGGGGTTAGTGCATGAAGGCACTTTACCTCCAATAGCTGCCAGGTGTTATATTTTTAGATGTGTAAATATGGAATGGAAAAATTCCATATGAAAATGTCTAGAGGGCAGCCATTGTGGATTCTTGCTTTGCTAGCTCTAGAGTAAAGAGCCTCTGCACTATCCACAAGCAATCTGCGAACTGATTGCGCTTCGCGCTCATTATTCCGGCATCACAATCCGTGGGAACTGAGCAAGTTCTAGTGCTTTACAGGATTTTCATTGGGATTACTGGGGCAAAACAAAATTTATGACCTTTTGTTTTGCTCCATTTTTGGAGTATGCGCTTATAACTGCAACATATTTTAAGTTGTCTACTTCTATCTCAGCAGGCTTTCTTTATAAATTTTTGTTCCTGTATATATATTAATATTATATAATTTGTGTCATTTATTCAAAACACCAGTGTTACAAGCGTGAGAAAAAGTTGAAAGATTCCGAGCTATAGCTTAATGCTAAGGAGCTGTTGCATTAGTCAAATAATATGGGTCTAGTGTACTGAAAAAGTGTACCTGTCGTTTTTTGGCACCGAAATTAATCAATAATTGGTGTCTTCATGCAAGTGTTACAAAATGTTAAACATGTAGTGTAGCGCACTTACATGTATAGTACGCTATTGGCAAAATCACATTACACGCAGGATGCAAACAAGCATACACTACATGTACCTTCCATGGTGCATGAAAACAGCCAAGATTTGCCATTTTCCCCTGCTTCACGATCTTTGGTGGAATACAGCGTATCCAATATCCACTTATTTATTGGTAATCCTGTACACATAAATAGTAAACAATGCAATAATAACACCAACAAATCCAATATTATTTTGATTGTTCTTGAAATAGAACTTTTTATTTCTCTCTTTAGTACAAGAGGGAGTGAGTAATTCACTTCCCAATGTTGACCCAAAAATTTCAGACATACAGATTATAATAGAATATTTACACACTTTGAAGAAAAATTGGGTCATGATGGGTTTGAATCTTTTGTTTTTGTTGGGAAAATGGTCTATAATCTACAAAAACATTAAGACAAAAAACACAATGGACTTTTTGCTTAATAAGTTCCCCTGCACTCTGACAACTGCATGCAAACTGTTTTTTCAATACTTTTAAGACCCCTTCTTCTTTAAGCCACTTCACTTCCATTACATAAACACTTTATACTAAATATCTTTGAAACAGATCAATATAGAAACGTCTCTCTCTCTATGAAAAAAAAAATTAAAAACACACAACAACAGCAGAACTGTTCCGTGTAGATTAGTAGTAAATTTGATTAGAAAGCTACGAATTACTTTTGCATTGCAGAATAAGGTTAGTTAAAAATAGGCTGTCATTAAAGACCAGCATCGGATCTCTTCCAGACTTGCTTTTCATTTTTAAATAGATACAACACTCTTTAATACCTTCTGACAAGTACACTCAATACGCACAAGTCTATACGCTAAAAGATTAACATCTGTTCATATATTGCTAAAAAACATGTCGCAACCAAGAGCACAAAAAAAGTGATAAATAATAATAGATAGTTATTATAAACGCAGACCACAGTCTATGAAAAAATGTGTGTCTGGAAATATTTCTAAAACTATTACTTCCTTAAACTGGATAACCCTGAGCTTTCTTAACTGATGCAGTAAGAAAGATTGTGTGTAAGTTACACATCACCTTATTGCCATCATTACTTGCTATACAAGGTGCAGGGTTATCCATGTTAAGGAGGTATAACTTCTTGTAGAAAACTGTCGCCTATTTGACAGCGAAGCTACTTCATAAACATACCACATCTAGGCCACCATTTCAAAGCTTTATTGATCTTTTAAAAAGATACCAATTATATTAAATTTGTGTCATTTTTGAAAAAGATAATCATAAATATGCCAATAATTTTTTTTAAAATCTGTACAGTGTCCTTGCCTATGCTAAATATAATCTCTCTCTCTCTTTTAAAAACAAGCTTTTGTCTTCTTGACTTCTCCTCGTCGCTCAAAATTTACAATTTAAACCAAATTAGCCTTCCCGGTTTCCGATAGCACCAAAGGGGAAACACTTCACAATTACTGATCATGACAATCTCATACCCAGGGTGATGATGTCCCAAAAATAAGCAAGCGATTTACACTGACCATCAGGGATAAAGTCACTTGAGACCCAAAGGTTGTGCTTAGTTTCACTAAGATAAGCAATGAGCGATGATACATTACATGACAATAAGGTTTAAATTTAATTTCAAGTTTTAAAAACTTTTGTGACATTTTGAATTTTTTCCTTAAACACACAATAGATACTCACGTTAGATATTTTAAGCTGATAGGGGATTTCCCCCAAACATCATGCACATTAATGATTATTCTCTCTCAGGAATATAAGTTTCTAAACTACTATTTTTTAATGCCCATAATCCCTCTATGGAAAATGCCCGTGTTAAAAACAAAGCAGCGTCTCACTGCTATGTCTGGGTGTATTGCTACACTGTTGTAATCAGTACAACGTTAAAACATATCTAATCTAGATGTGGCAAATTTGGAACATATTTGACTTAAATTAAAAACCATAAAATGCAACCTACCATGCCAGTCTGTAGCCTTTTGGTTGTTGGTAGGCATGTTGCAAACAATGTATGTACTTAATTTGTGCTACATACCACTCAGAATTACCTGTATTTAAGGACTTCCAAAACCCTTATTTTGGAAAACTTTTGTTAGAACTTCCAATACTTTGTTCAAATGAATACTGAACTATACAAACAAAAAATAAGCAAAACTACCTATTATCAGCATATTTTATAACGAGCTGGTTATTGTAAGTATTTCTAATTTGTGCATTAGTTTTATCATTATTACATAACAATACCAATTTCTGCTGCTGAAAAAAAAAGAATACTTATCAAACGTAACATGATACACACAGTATAGTATCTTTTATATGCTAAGCCTTTCAAATGCAAATACTTTTTTTTGAAAATCCATCTATACAAAGAATTTTTACACACTTAAAACATCTTATCTTATTCAATAAAAATGTGCTGGGGAACGTCCATGTTTATAAGAAAAGTGTCACCACTGAGGAATGAGGTATGATCACGACCATGCATTTCTTTATCTACACGCAGCCCTGTATAGAATTTGAATAATACTGTGATCAAGGCCTGCCTGCATTTGATAAGAAAATACATGGTGGTTTTCATCATTTTGAATAAAACAGAAGCCAAGAGATTAAAAAAATAACAAACTCTGCAACCTATCATCGTCATATGTACGCTTTCATTCACTCTGCATGAAGATAAACGACTTACAAAAAAATTATTACATCTTTTTTGTGGTGAATCCAACAGATTCACATTTCAAAGTCCAATATCATGCATGATTATACAGAGAATGTCCTTTGCACTCTGGAGTTGAGGCTTGTAGCAAAGAAGAAAAAAAAAAGACGAGACCACATTTGGCAAAGGAACGGCACAAAATAAAATACAATGTAAATTACATGTATGTTACAAAAAAGACTATTCAGTCTTCATAGTTTTCTCTTTATAAATACATTACATGTAAATGCAGCATAATTTCAGTTGCTCATTCTCCACATTTTATGATTTTTGTTTGTAAATCATCCTCTTCCCAACTGAATATGTCCAGATTTTAGTCAAGCCTTGACCAGAGCAAGAAAATCATTCCATTCTTTATGCATGCATTCTATGAACTATAGTACCCTGAGAACAATTACTCTTTAATATTTTTTTCCTCTTTTTATAAAATATTCACAATTTTTCAAAAGCAATTTGTAGTAGCTAAATATACCTTTGAAGGACAGTTCACATGGGTATACTCTTGCACGGTGGCTTACAATTAAAATACACCGTGTTAAAGTATATCCATGAAAACAGTGTGATCACTCATTTCTAGCACCGACGGATATTGATCCAACTCGTTTCACTATTTCTCCCACTAGGCTCTTTCCACGTGGAATATTTTATGAATCATTTACGCCTTACTCTAGAAATGAGTGAGCCAGCTGCGAACTTTCAGATTAACCCGTTTTAGTTTAAAACATACTATAAACCAGATGAGAGTCCAGTTACGACTCGGCATAAGCAATTTGTAATCATTTGGTTATCATTCAGATCTATTCAATTGGAAGAAATCGTAAATTTCCAATTTAACAGAAAAATATAAATTCCCAACACACAATCCCGACACTTCTGTGTTAACTGCATGTTGCAAATTTTTCTGTTAAAATGGAAATGCTTTTCTAATTTCCTTTTTATTTACAAAGGGGGAAAATACTTCAAGCCATGAGTGCTCTACTATACAGAATCTCCTGTACTGTAAGTGACCCAGAAATTAACTGCTTAACCCAAAATTTGTAATTTCATTTCATTGACAAATATATTCCAACAAAGCTGAGAAAATTCATTTTCTATATTGTCTTCAGCTTTTTGGTCTCGATATTAGTATAAAAATAAATGTGTACGGAAATAAAATCCTTTGTCGCAATTTACATTTTGGTAACATTGTGGTTACAGGTGTTGACTGGGGTATAGGGGGCAGGTGTTGATTGTGAAACTCATTCTTTCTTCCGAATCTTCTCACAAAAAATTTCCCTGCCATAAAAGCTTGTGTAATGCAAATGAGCAATCCCCGTTTCCTCCTGCATGGACCACATTATGTTCTTTGTCGTCCTAGCAACAAACCCAAGGGTAGCAGTGGGTCATGTGAGCACTCCTGACAAAGGATCGTTATACCCCTCGTTGGCCTTGAGCCTTTTGACGTTGGTCTTTCCCAAGTAACTAATTCCCCCTGTAGCAATTTTTTAAATACAAACTTCCATAGCGTAAAACAATGAAGGTATTTCCCACTCTTAACACACACAAAAGCCCCGGAGGTTAAAACATACGATACGTGTGCCTATACAAAATGACCAGGCACGTGTTTAGAAGTCAGTCAAGCATTCTTTCTATGTGCTCATAGGAGGGGAAATAATCAAATGCAAGGACATTATTTTTTTTCCACGCTCTCTAACGCATTTCGCATGCACTCAAACGCAAATTGAATTTCAACCAAAACATGGAATGACTGCACAAGAGGTTAGTTATAGTTAGTCCATGCCTTGGAGATAAAAGCTCTAAAACGTAGCAGGCAAAGCAGCATTTTATTATCATCTATTCTCTACAGCAGTTGCATTATCCAGCAATCTTTTATGACAGCACTGCCTGCTGCACTTATCCTACCCTGCTTTCTCATTACAATCCATCTCAAGTGAAGATTTAATTTTTTCTGATTTTTTTACTCCATTTGGTGGATGTAATAGAAGGGTTCTATAAATAAAATCACAATAAATTTTGATCAATTCCCAATTCAGGTCAGGTTCAGAATGATTTTCTTTTTTTTATTGAAGTAATTATAACCTTGGCCTTGGACCACTTTTTTTTTTCCCATTGTTATTTACTTTGAATTGTCCTTAAAGATGAGATTAGTAAAACCTCATTCTTTCTGCTTGAATGCAGTAAGAACATCTTTGTTGTGAAGAAATTGACAATGTAAAATCATGCCAAGGCCTTTCTAGGAAACAAAGACACTTTTGTTATCAAAGCGCTCAATTTTTGTTAAATGTGCAGTGTTGAAAAAATGCTTGAATAATTTTGTCTCCATGCAAATATCCTTCTAATGAGGCTACCGTAAAGTAATTTGATTTCTCATGTTTTTATTAGAAGCAAAATGGTTTCAATTAAATTTTGTTACTATTAAAAGAAAAGGAAGGAAAATTAAGATTTTCATTTCAGATAATTATGCAGAAAGAAAGAAAATGGCTTTTAATATTGCCAGTCAATAATGATTGTGATAACAATCTGACTTGTACGATTATATAAAAAGGTCACTACCACCGCACGTTGTATGACTTAATGCTATGCATACTTCTTCAATGATAATCGCCTGCCGACCAACTACAGTTGTGCAAGTAAGCCCACTACTACTATAAAAACAAATAGAAGCGGCTCCTCATTGATAAATCTTGTACACTGACCTCTCCGTTAAAAAATTCAATTTATGTGGGTTATATGTAACATAGTCTTGTTCTGACTATACCTCATTATTTCAAGTTTCTAACGACAGCTTGAAGCAATGACTATTTATTGCATGCAATTGCAGTGGTCATTTCCTTGCATTTTTTCCAATTCAACTATAAATGGACTGCACATAATTAATTGCAATGCTGAGAGTGATGATAGCAAAAGAGAGCAGTTTATTGGCGTACTCATTTCAACTTGTAAAGCGCTGATACATCAAAGGAATGCTGGAGTAGACTCATCATATAGCACTTTCTCTGATACAGAGAAGTAAATAATATCTTGAAGGAATGGTGAAATGAACATATTTTTAAAAGGTCAATGGTTTTTAATGACCTCAGTTGTCAGATAATACCGATTCCCTGTGCACTGGTCAGTATTTTGATTGTGTGGATACTCACTGGCTACAATCCAGTATAGGTCAAGATCGTAATGAATTAACATATTGCATATAGTTGTTTAAAAATTCTACACCTGTGGATGAGTGAATAAAATGTGTGCTAATCATTCATATTGAATTTCTTTTATATTTTGTTTGACCTTGCCAAATACAATTTATAAATATGATTGATTTTGCATTTGCAAATACATTGTTGTATTTAAGCTCAGTAGAATTTGCTTCTGAAAATAAATAAATTATGCATGCTTATTCAAAGGTAATATTATGTCACATGTAGCAAAGTAAACTGTTTAGAACCTACCGGGCAGTGCTTTATAAAGTTTGGAAACTGGGTGTATTCATATCGGGGGGAAATACCTTCATTTTTACATCACTACTTCTTAGTTCTTACTTTTTTTAGTCTTCTCTATTCAACAGGCACTAAGTATAAAATTGGTCACAATTCGACATACCTTTTTTTTTCCATCCATTTGAGTTTTACAGGTAGTTGTGTTAATATAATATTAAGACAAATTTGCTACTCGGACTAGTAATAAGTCTAAATAGCAAAAACAATGGTTATTGTTAACCATGCCAAAATATTTACCTCCACTCTTTGTAACTGATTTTGTAACTTTATTATCCTTGTTACAAACTTCTTGTGGCACTTTTATCATGTGAATATATTCCTTCCAAATTGCAGATGTCAAGTCATGCCTCTCCTGCCTTTTTAATAATTATTATCATTATAATAATTTATTTTTTTGCTCCAGCAAGGCTTTCACTACAACACAAAGTTGCATTTTTCTTCGCTGGGACGGGGCCAGTGGAGTTTTTGTTTTTGGCTGCTTTTTTTAGTCTTGTCCAGCGGAGGGCATGATCAGAATTGCTGGATGATAATGTTCTTAGAACTAACTGCCAATCCACCATCGCTACCGTTATTAAGGTCTGAACTACTTCTGTCGCTGTCGCTATTATAACCTATTACATCAATCATATCATCTGTAGCAAAGAGAGAGAGAGAAAGAGAAAAATATGATAGTTTAATTTTAATCATCGATTGACAATATCTGATCAAATTTCACACTCACACATCCATCTCAAATATACATCACAATAATGCTGGACTAGGTGTGTAATAAAATCATAATATTACTATTTCCTTGAGACTCTTTCCATTGCTATTGAACTACAACTGTATACTATAGTGAAGCTCTTATTTCTGGGCCAAACCCAAGTCACAAATAATAGAACGCAATATTAAATTGTGCGCTAGCTACTAGGAGTTATTGGTAGCTCTCTGTCGATAGTGTCACAATGTTTTCAGGGCAATTATTGATCATCCATTAAAGGGAGCCTGAGTCACTGTGTTTGTACAATGTAAAGAGATCCCACATTTAGAAAGATCATAAAACTGTGACTAAAATAGATTCTTCTTTAACGATAACTTCCCTTCACGGACCTAATTGAATAAATTTGGTCATTTGAAGCTAAGTTCAAAATGATATTCCACGTCTGCTGTATGATCAATTAATTCACCCAAATCATTAACCATTTATCAAAACATCCAGTCATGAGCCATTAGCTGTAGCATATTAGTCAGGATCCATTTTCATTAAGGCTTCCTAACTACTTAACAAATGGTCAAAATTCAGTTTTCTTGTTTGATTAGACAGCCATTTAGGTTTAGTTGTTTGAGGACAGTGAAAGGGTGTTTGTTGGTAAATTACTGCGCCAAATATTGAAATGTCAAGGCTGTTGTTGAATGAATACAAATGATTGATATGGGGATTAAAATATTCTATGCCAAGTGAAGCAGGCATTTCTAGCAGCAGTCCTAAATTTTAAAGAATCAAAGTTAATTTGACTAAAAATCTTTTATTTACTGCTTTTTTACACATTTTAAGGCACATCCAAACACAACTCATATTTAGCAAAACAATGAATTACATAAGTAAAGAAGAAAAAACCCCACCCAAACGAAAACACCCAAAACACCATTTATTAATTTGAATAATTCAGTTTGCAACATATTCATATTGGACATATGATTCATGTACGATCAAAATTGAATTAACCTGTACAGTATCAAGTTATGTAACTTGATTTCAAGTGGTCACTGCAAGTAACATATGACTTTTCAATCATGAAGGTCACATCCAGGTAAAGGTGACTTGATGAAATAGCTTTTTCATGTTTATAAACTAGGTCAAAGAACTGACAACTCATGGTTAAGTGTACTCTGTCCTACTTTCCCTGAAGAGTAAAAGGAAATCAAAATTAAGCTGGCACAACCTTCTACCATAATTATTACTCTTCATTTAAAGAACCAGCTAGATGCTTGAGAGCTATATCGGTTTACAAGGAGTAATGGACACATGGATCAACACACATCATGACCTAAATTGAATATCTGGCAAAGTGTTGTTTTTGATCATATGATATGACAGCTTATTATCCTGCCAGAGATAGGGACCACATCCCTATCAATGCAACTGTTCTTTAGCCCTTGAATAAGTCTATGTATTTGCAATGGTTGCCTATTTCTATCTGTTTAAGTGCCAACAATTACTATCATCTTTGCTACTTTTTTAACCAATTTATCATTACTAAAGTATTGTGTTCAAAGTTTTCTGACACATTGCCAACTTTTCCTGGGGAGAAGATGACTAAGTAATGGCGAAACATGTGACACAAGTCAAATTAATACTTGGGACCAAGTGTTCATACACGTGTGCGTACACCTGCATGCACCTGCTATAGGCACAGCATATTTTCACTGTCACCTTCACTATTAATCCTAATCATTGAGATGATTTTAGAATTGACAAGAATAGACAACTACTTTTTACACTTGACCTTTTACTCTTCCTTCGGAAATGTCAAAATATACAGATCACAAATGACATTATTTGAGTTGTGGAAAACTTGTATGTGAAATGTAGATGTAACCTTATGTACAATTCCTGTTTCTTTTTATGCCAGACATGTTTGTTCCCATGTTCATTAACCTATGAATTGTCATGTGACGTTTGTTGTCCCAAGTATTAAGTTTACTTTGTGTCTGCGAAAATAATAAATTCCTGATAAAACTGCAATGCCAATTAGCAATTGAACATTCCATATCGCTTGACTTTGCTCCAATCACCTGTTGGCGATAATCCAACAGAAATCACCTCATTGAGCCAATATATCTCACCTTTTTCTGAATCGTCTGAGGCTAGTGAGCTACCAGTACTGTCTTGCCTTGGTTTCCTTCTGACTGTATGTGTTAGCTGTTCCAATCTTCTCCTAAGAAATCTCTGTTCCCTTGCTAACTGTTCTTTGGATGACTGAAATTTTTCTTCTTTTTCTTCAAGGCTCTGTGCATGAAAATAAAAACAAAGTTAGTCAGATGGACTTTTTTTATTTGATTTCTTTTCTCACTGCGGATAATGAGTAAGGGGGGGGCAGGGGTAGCTAGAACAAAGCGCTCCAGAGTCCACAGGGACCCTGAACTTGCAGAAAATCTGAAAGTAGGGGGTCCATAGTAGAATTTGCCGAGTCAGAGTTGCACAAATAGTATGTCTGCGGTAGCGCTACATGTAGATTAAAAAGCTGGGGGTCTACAAGAACCCCTGAACTTGCAGAATTTTTTTTTAAAGGGGTCCCAACTGTATTTTGGTGAGTCTGGGACCCCAAAATGCAGCCTGGTGCTATCCTAGAAGTATGGTCATGATTATATTTGAGTAAGACACTCTACAATGTTTGAATCAAACAAACCTTGCAGATGCACTATGTTTCACTTCAAATTCCAGTGTGAATTACACATGCTAACTAAAAACGTTATTTCCAAATGTTAATGTCAAAAAGTTCTCATCCTCAAGCCCTGGTGGAGAGAATATGTACCTTTAAAGTTATCAATTGATTCAAGACCCTCCCCATTCCATAGCATGATCACACTCCTACATTTTTATCTCACCTTTTCACATCTGCCCTGCCTAGGTAGAGTAGACTGGGGCTAATTCTTTTACATTATACCTGTAGCCTGTTGTTTTGATGTTGAAGTTGTTTAGGTGTTTACCTGAATGAATGCTTTGGCGGTTGTTAGCAGCCCCAGTGTAGTGTGGCGTGATGATTCTGTTTCCAGTGGCACCATTTCTTTAAGCTGCTCCAGGCAGTTTCTCAGGTGGGCACGCCTGTAGGAAAACAAAAAAAAGAAACCATCCAGAAATTGAATGAAAAAGATCTGATATATCAAGTTCTTATTTTATTTTTAGTAATTGGGCCAGTATTTTGTGATTGTCAGATTTGCCCTACTCTGCATCCATCAACACTGCCCATGTTTGTCATTTCCTCTTGTCCATTTTCTTTTGGGCCAATCTCATATGAAAACAAGTATTATACAAAGTTATAGGCTTATACACATAATCCACAAATGGACTACATAAATCACCATAGTATCACTGTATTATTAAGTGGAATGGGAAGAGGAAATCTAGTTGCTTTGCATTTAAACTCTCACATTCACATGATTGTAGGGCCCTATTTGAAGCATAGTAAAAATCTGACCTTTTGCATTTGGTCTGTTCAATGGTCAACATGGTCAATTAGGATTCTAACTTTGGACTGTTGGTCAATTTGGGAAACTAAATAGTAGTACAATGGGATTTGCTTTTTTAAAAGTCCACAATTCCAATGGAGGGACTACTAGCCAAGCCAGAAAGTTTTGTGTGTGCAGCAGCAGCAGGCTCGCCCAGGGCAGCAACAACTCACATGACCCAGTGAATGAAGGAGCCAGTCAGGGGCTCAGCTGAGATTTTGACTGTGTGCCACTCCCACTGACTTTCACATGTATTTGCACAAACAAGTTTCTCCATTCATCCATTGTGTTCATTGTGAATAGTTACTCATGCATTTTCTGTATTGTGCTATGGTGTCAATGAATAGTACACAAGAGCAACAATTGATCATTGCAAGGACTTTCTTGCAAGAGATGCATCCTGCTGTTGTCATGTCACGCAAAACCTTCAGTTATACATAATTTTGTACACTTCACTGTCTACTAAATTGTCTTCATTGTTCTCCATGCGTATGACCTTGAAATACATGTATGGTAAAACAAGAACGAACAATATCTCCCAATATTCTGTTTTCTGACATACAAGCCCAAATTTTCATGATAAAAATCTAAGTCAAACAAACCGATGAAGGTTGTAATGAAAATAGAAAGTAATGTAACGTTTCAGATAAAAGAATTTGATGCACATGGATTTCATTTCACATTATTAATATTACAAGCTCCCTTTTTGCTTTTATAAACAACACCAATATTTCACTTTTCCCACAAACTTTCCCACATGAGCTTACAACCCAAATGAGGCTTGCTCAAGGCTAGGCTCAATTTACTTTGTAAAGCTCGCTAATAAATACCTTTTCTGAACAAAACAAAAGCAGTATTCAACCATCAAACCATATCTCCCCTGTGCCTTCATTACCAACCATTCAATGTGCTTTGTTCTTTGCCTAAAATAGTTAGTTTTTCCTTGTAATCTTAATACTGAAGATCAATTTTTTCATTAAAGACAAACAACTGGTGGTCATACAGTGACACAATAGCTTGTTAATTCTCACTATTGTTGTTAATTCTCGTTATTATTTATGCCTGCTATTCCATGTAATATACATTTATTCCTAGTGTTTCAATAGTATGGTACACTATTCAGAGCTGGTCCATAGCCACGGTTGGTCTGTAGGCCTTGACCGGGCTTGTTACCAAAGTTTTGATGTGGCAAAACAACAAGAAGTGCAACCGATTACACTTTCATTGTTTCAAGTTTCCAAGAGGAAGTATGAGAACTCATGTGACCAAGGCTGCAATGCCATGATTATTTCACCTGAACTTGGAAGCCATTGTTGCTAGGGAGATTGTGTTACTGTTAGGGAGATGATGCATATGCAACGCACACGTGTGCATGGCTAGTACATGTGCATGACTGTGTTTGTTGCTATGGAAAACCAAAATTCAAGAATTTTACCAAGATTAATCTTATCTCATGATCATATTTAAAAAAAAAAAATAGGCCTTGTACTTTTGATGCAAACCCAATGAGAAATAACACAACAGTTGGCTTTAAATTATGCAATGCATTTGGATAATTTGCCCTCCTAACACAATTCTATTGATCACAATGCATCTGCCGCGCAAACCATATCAAATTTTAAATTACTAGTGCAATACATTTTATTCAAACCTGCTGTCATGGTTCCACAAGCTTGGATGAATTATTAGATCATCAAGGGAAAATATGAACTCAATTTTTTTAATCAATATTGTTGAAGGTATTGGATAAATTGCTATAATGACCTCCATACAATCAATGATAAAATATGCAAATATACCGGTATATAGTAGCATGCTGTCTCCCAATATAAATTGCAATATGAATAAGTGAAGGCAAATATTTTCTTTTCAGGCTGAATTTATTCTATTACTAAGCTAAATTCACCTGAAGCAAATTATGTCATCCATTGAAAATCGCTGATTTCAAGATTCCTATCTTTTTCATAGGCAGATGATATTTTCAAGGTTGTTTCAAAGCCATGCTGCAATCACATTCACCAATCCCTGCTGAACTAATTAATCCAATTAAAATTCAAATCAAAATCCATTTAAATGCAATACCTGCGCATAATTACCCTCGCAGATTTTGCATCATTCATAAAAACATGAAACAATTGGCACTTTGAAACAGATGCCACCTCATTACTGGGATTTAGGACAATCCGATTGTCATCTACGCGTATGTAATAAACTCATCCATTACATATGACAAGGATGATCTAGGCTTTTGGCTGTAGTGCTGATAAACAGTGTCAATCACCTCCGATGGGCCAATATTATTAATGAATGAAATGATTTTTTTTCTTTTTTGGTCCCCTGAGTGTTCACAATTTACCATTTACTAATCGAAAGAGATCACCTATGAGCACATTCATGATAGTGCTACTCATCCATAGTCATTCAATTCGTACTAAAGGCAAAACCAAAACCTGCTGCGTTTGGTTGATCATGCAATTTAACACCACACTGTAGCAACTTGGATTCAATTTTCTCTGTCCCTTGATCTCATCATCTGTTATTTCATCTTGGTTGCTTCCAACATTTGTGTAACCTTGTCAATGCATTAAGCATGTTAAGGGATCGGTGACAACTATGGTTAAAGGATGACATTTTCAAATAGTTTGATTTCATTTATGGCTGATTTGCTTTTACCTAAACAGATAATATTAGGTCTACTGGACATTACACAGAAAGCCAAACAACAGTGGGACCTTCACCTCGGAAATTTACCGGATTGATGCACATTCATGCATCAAAGTTTAAATTTTACAGGCTCCCAATTTTCAGGGAAAAATAAGATAATAGTTCTGTTTACACATAGTTCTACATCATAATTTATATGAGGAAATTTGCCCCAAACCAAAAATTTAGTATGCTAGCAGGCAGCCATTTAACTTTCAGCTAAAATGCTAAATGGTGCTCTGTCAAACACCATTACAGCCTGGGACCATCAGAGTCTCCTGTCAGCATGGCTGACATCATGCACCTTAGAGTGCAAGGAAACAAATAATACATCTGCTTATGGAGAGCACAGCAATCGCTGCTGATTTGAGGCCATCAAAGATTGCCTAGCTAGGCTATTGAACATTCTCATACTATGAGAATAAGGTCACAATATCCTGTGCCGATGTGAACTTTAATCTTAAAGCTGTGCTACAGATGCCCAATGAATTGGAAATAATAATAATCATTATAATTTAGAATAATTTTTATGTCAAAATTTCATTTTGCATGCCATGACGATCAAAATTGCTCAAGGGTGTTATTAAAAGAACTACCATACATCAATTTCTTTACATGTACCGTATGTGATGGAAATATTAAATGGGTAAATTTTTTATTCAGTGAGCACAAGTATTAAGCACTATTTGATTTTATTGCAAAAATTGCTAGCTTCGCCTTATACAAGCGTAACTTATTGCATCGCTGCAGTGCATGTCAAACATTAAGAGGACCAACAGATTACAGATGTGATGTAACAAAATCTGTGACAGTATTGAATAGCAGAGCATCACCTTGAACTATTAAATAGCAGACAATATAAGTATTCATGAAGGATAGAGGATGCCTCCACATAAGCATACTTGTGATCATAAAGCTTTGAAAATACGTCAAAATCTCACTGCCATGTTAAGCACGCGAGACATGTTGCACGCACACCCAAGTAGTACACAGAGGTACAGAGAGACAAAAATGCTACGTGCATAGTAATGATGCTATGTAAAGTGGGTGTACAGCAGAATGTCAGTGACCTCAGACTCCCAAATATAAACAGTGTTTGATTACAGTATGTGCTGGGAGTGTGTCAAGCACAGATGAATGTTTACAGGACAGAGTGATGCGCAAAGCAAAGCAAACTGGTTATATAAAGTGCTCAGTTTACATATATTCTGTGCTGTATAGACTTCCATGGGAACCGTTTTGATTTATTGCTGTTGCAAATTCTTATAATTGATTGAAAATTTTAATGAACCTTAATATAACTTCCGAATTATGCTGGTAGTGCTTGACCTCTTAATGGTGTGACCTTATTTCAGTTTCTATCTCAGATTATTAGTTTTAGCCCACTGGTTTTAATTACTCTAAACTCCTGGCCTGCAGGTACATTTTCAATGACCCAAGAAAGAGTGTCGTTTTTGGGGTCAGTTTGATTTAAAACAAGGTATTTTTGGTATAAACTTGTAACAATGAAGTCAAGTGCATAATTATGAAGATAATTGAAAATCTATTTACTCGGTGAAATTAAATACCTCTGATCCATTTTGGTGAATGAAATTGAATCAAAACACTCCACTTGAGACACATTTTTTGCAACTTTAATTACAGATACAGGCTTGTAACATTCTGATCCTCTTTTTATCGTCCGGATAAATAAATAAAATCTTTGCACAGCCTGGTGAAATGTTCACAATTACTGCTGGGCTGTGCTTGAAATGAGCACTGTCCATGCATTCACTTGCCAGGATTATTTGATGAAGCTGGTTCAGTTGCCTGCAGCTTATAAAAGATTACAACTGCACTGGTTGGCTATCTTAGGATGATCTGCATGCCCTCTGTGAGGCCAAAAATATAGTGATGTTCAGTGCTGGTTTTTGGTAATTCTGATTTAAAAGACAAACAAACTTACTCTTTATTTCATTATAAATAGGTGGAGGAGGAAAAGGAACACATGGAAATGAAAATTATTTGGTTTCATTCATGGAATTCAAACATGGAATAGTAAACCATTTGGACAATGGATACCAAAACCTCCTTGCATGGTATCTACATTAGCATGTAGGCCTACCATCCAATGCCAGTAGATTCATATTCTGATTTTACAAGTTAGTCACAATTGTCGCACGTTATCCAATTATACATCCTTCTAAGCGCCAAGATTAGATTTCTTCAGGGGCTATTCAATATGTTCACCGCCATTTTCTTCAATTTAAAATGCTATTGAATTAGGATTTCTTCTTCATCACCTTACTACACTTTCAAGTTTCAAAGGTTAGTCAAGTTAAAAGCAGGTCACATGTGTTGTTCCATAGTTGCTGTCTCAACATAATCCACATTCAGTCAACTTCCTTTTTCACTAAGCTGCTTCGGCAATCCACACTTTAATCATTCTTGACCATTAAGAGTAAGAATTAAGTTGTCTTGTCTCATTTATGAGGTAATTGTCACTTGAAATTTACTACATTTTCTATACTCCAAATGCCAGGTCATTTAACCCAGGCTTTTTTCCCATATATATTGAATTTTCAAGTTCCTACAATTGCCAATATTTTTGGTGGAATATGACTAAGACCTTGCCTAGGAGGGACATGATGAGTATTCATTTACATAACTTGAACCTGTGGACATAATATAGTAGGGTGTGTATTTTTACTGGATAATGAAACAATGCGTAGGAACTGTGCATGCCTCAAGCTCTTCCAGGTTCCGGGCCTTTAGAGAGATACTTGTGTTAATGTTTCAGCAGTTTAACAATGCTGATAGCACTTATGGGTGTAGTGTATCACCATTTTCTATTCGTAATTCATGATGCAGCTTTGCGATTCCACTATAAGTGCAGATCATTATCATATGATAGCAATAATCATCAACCAATGCACATCTAATTTGAAAATATCTTACCATTCAATTCAGCTCTGGATTAGAAGCTCAGATAGTGTGCATACTAAAATTGTCACCAGAAAGAGCACTCATCATGCTATTAAAAATATTTCAAGTTTATATAGTTCATAACTTAGTTGAATGTATTCATTTTAACATTGCGCTCACCATTTGAGGTTTACTTAGGCTGATGTACTTTTGAGCACTAAACAAGATTAATCATGTTAGCATGGGGGTTAACTTCCAGGGTTTTGTCAGTGTCACTCTCTCATCAGGATTTGCAGATCAAAGCTAGGGAAATAGGAGTCACCACTTTCCTGCAGTCTACTACTGCTCCATGCAAAGTTTTTTGTCTAAATAAATCAGGGCTCTACTTTGCCAGGATTATTATACAGCGGAACTTTTCCAAGTTATTTATAGCTGTATGTGAGAACAAGTGCCCCAGACAGACCTTTACATCATAAATCCTTACTAGGGTGTAGTAAAGCACGGGGTATAAAGCAGGCAGGATGAGTGTGCTAATGTTCAATTCATATTGTATTTCCTATGGAAGCTCACGTTGCATGGTAGAAGTTGGCTTATGAGGTACACAGAGTAATGATTCACATCATAAACACACTCAATTTCTTCCTTCCACATGAATATGAACTTTTAAATTTCATTACCTTGTATTGAGTTAGGTCAGATTATGTGCATATTATGTTGGCCTATATTAATATTGGAGGGGTTTATTTTTTGCAGACTAGGCACCTGTTGTTTGAAACAAATCCTGTTGCATGTCATAAGATATGGCACTCATTTTACACAATCTTCATACCCACAGACCCATCACAGCTATGCCACTAAGTTGTGTGCATTAGCCAACATTTTGTCAAATTGTCCCCAGGTCAATCCTGTATTCAGCAGCAACAAGTCCATTAACTTCTTCACCTGGTGGGTTAAAAACATCAAACTCACCCCCGGCAGGTGAGTGAGTCCAACCTGTTGCATTGTGTTCACAAATCCTGTAGGTCAGAGGTCACTAATGGGTTTTCTGAGGACACCCATTTCCCTGCTGATTCCCAACATCATTCAATACCAATTACCATTTTACACATAATCACTGGCCCAAATCAGGCCAGCAGCATAGCAGCAAGCAGTGCGTTTGTTATCACTCAGTATGACCTAGAAAAAATTGGATCAAATGCCCAGTGGTAGCCATGGTAATGGTCATCTGTTGGCCATGACAACAAGGATCCCAAAACAACCTGACTGATTGCCTAGCTGGGTTGGTTTCACACCTGTATTATGATTGGCCTCCTCATTTCAATTCATACCAGATGACATGATTGTAAATGGGTCTCACACATAGTAAGGTCTTGCCAAGTCACTCCCCTTTTTTAGCCCAAAGAAAACAAATTTAAAACCCACATAAACAGCACATTTTACCTGACCTCAATTGTTTTCAACAATGTGTAATCATATGTTTTGCTTGTTTATAATTATGCATATAAATTTTCATTTTTCTGCTGCACATTGGTTCAAAATTTCCAATATTATTATTTCCACACCATGAAATCGTTTCATCAATGACTGTTTACATGTACACCTCTTGTTTTTCTGCCTTTACACATTGGACCTTGTATCACCTTCACCTGAGATGACCCTCCCTTGAGCCCTCCTAGTGACAGGTATAGTACCAGGGAACCAACTGGTTGTATATAGTGGATCAGCTGGGTCAGACAGAAAACATCCCAATGACCTTGGCTAGTTGCCAGTATGTGTCACATTACCCATGTTGATGCAGTCATGTTGACCTGATATAAGGACACTAGGGAGCTCAACTGTTTACATGAGGTACAGCCTATGCCCTAGATGCAAAGCAAAATCACTTTAAATACCCCATACCCTGGTATTCAAATGAACTGGTTGGTTAGAAGACCTTTTCTCACTATTTCTAGGGTCTGTGATGAAAATTGAAATCCTCTCTCAAACTAAGGCTACCAAAACAGGCTTGGTATTCAATGTTACCACAATATAAAAGCCAGAATTATCCCTCTTTACTAGTAATACTATAGCCTAAAATAGGATAGGCCTACTAATACAGAGAGAACAATCAAACAATAACAATACACCAGTGTTTTTACAATTCACTCGTTTTGGTGATTTCTTACATGAAGGATTAACTGAACATCTTTGCCAAGAACTTAAGTCATACTATCTTACTCTTAGCAGAATACTTTACAAGTTCACATGACACTTTTTGATAAAACAATAGGGTTCAAACTTGAGGACACTGACAAGGCAGAAAGACAATGCAACATAGTTCAAAAGTTATCCTCAGATAAGAATAGGCTACATCAATAAAGTTGCTAATATTGTCGAAAAATGAAACAGACTTTACGTGCTTTTTCGTCCGTTATACTCATGCTCAATGCATTGTATAAACAGTATCTGTTTGCAGAAGCTTACTATTTTAATTTAACATGAACTTTGAAACTTCAATAAATTCAGTCATCAACAATCAAAAGCTACTCAACCAAAACAATGTAGAAGGGTAAATAAATCATTTATATGTAGCATGACCAATTTTGTAGTCAACAAATCAGCACTATTTGGATTTGATGGGTTCACTGGGCTAAGCCTGAACCATGGATGATGTGACAACAGGCATGTAGGCATACAAACCAACATCCTATTTATCCACGTGGATGTGGATGTGTGTGGGTGACCAGCCTCCACAGGAAATGTTCTCATCAGTGGTCAATGTGTTGAATGTGATTATTAGTTAGCTGGGATATCCTCCTAGAACACCAACTCCTTTGTAAAACCATATCCCAGAACACCAACTCCTTTGTAAAACCATATCCCAGAACACCAACTCCTTTGTAAAACCATATCCCAGAACACCAACTCCTTTGTAAAACCATCCTATTTATTTCCTTCAAATCTTAATTAGGCCTAAATCTAATCTAGCTTCAAGTTGATACTTTAAAATGGTTCATAATAGGTCGGGTGATTATGTTACAACATGCATGTGAAGCCAAGCAAGTTCATTTACCCATGGCAAGGTTGGCTAACTTGCCCTTGCATAAAATTAAATATGTTCATGCCTAGCTTTAGCCAGCCATGCATATGGTATGATGGAATGTTCTCTCTCCAACCTCCTAATGAACTCTTTGTCTTTTAATGTAGGCAAAATGCCAGCTATATTAATAACATTCCTAAACACATGTGAAATAATAACTGAATGCCATGTGAGTTGAACAGCGTATCACTATAAATGCACATCATCCAACTGCCCCTTCATTAATTCTAATTAATGCAGGTTCCTGCAAGCACAATTTATGAATATGCTTACACCTGACCACATGCACTTGAATGAGAATGACCACACATAATTAATATAAATGATAAATTAGTAGTATTTAGCCTGTAGTGAAAATGAAATAGGATACCTCAAGTATCCAGACACACTTTCTTGATGAAGTGTCTTCATTTAATAGACCAAAGTTTACCAAGCTGATTTTCGGGCATCAGTGTATGGTACCTTTTACAAGATTTGCTCATACAAGTAGGTCTACATGGTCCCATGTAAGTGCAATTTGTAAGTCTCTTGATCATTAGCTGCAATGCTGAAATTCTTAGTCGTGACTAAATTCAGAAATCACACTTTGCTGATTTGCTGGCAAGTACTTAATAACTATGACACGCCCATATTTCATTACAATTATCCGCCATTCTACCCAAAGGGTGAAATTTAATCTCAAAAAACTTTCAACTTCGCTATATGGGTATTTTATGCTGCAGGTAACTAGTGGTAACTCAACATTTTAACATTGCTGCATTTCACAGGGCATTTCAATGGTGAGATAAGAATGCAAAAATTTACCAGGCTGCAGAAATATTAAAATCAAATATGCAAATTGGTCTTCAGGGTTAAAACCACATGGGACTAAGAATCACAGCGCTCAGCTCGCAATCGCATGAATGATGCAATCATTTGCTTATGCTACCCATGGATGCATAATCCTTCCATATCATTATTTTCTTTATTATAACATGCTTTACAGCTATGATGCTATCACATGAAGCTGGCCTTACCCCACACACGTTCACCACATAGGTTTCAATTCATTCACACCGCTAGCAAGCTGTCATCTATCACATGAGATTCGAGCCACGCAAAACATTCAATCCATCTCGTATTGTGTACAAATACAGTACACTGATGCTAGGGCAGAGCTAGGTTTTCCCCAGTGTTTGGTTGTGGGGGGTATATTGCCAAAAGGGTATTTGCAAACAGAATGCAGCATACTTCACGTTCACGCTCACACTCCATTACTATCAATCAGAATCAAAGAATTATCATGTGCTGTATTACTCTGCATCAAAATATTCAAATGAATGCTAGAAAAGTTAGTAGAGTACATGGCAATGGGACCAAGATTTGAATATTGAGCTGAGCAGTAAGAATGAACATTTGCATTCCAATTACACTTGTTAGTATTGTAGCATTGAGGAAAAAAGGAAGATGACACCTCCAAAAAAGCAATAGTTTTTGCAGGGTCCTCAATGCAAACAAGTTCTGTGCTTGAAATCCGACCCCGAAATGTGTTGCCTACCATGAAAACCAAAACCGGCAATTCTGTACTGTATTCCTCTTTTAAGTATAATGAAGACAACAGAGCCTGAGAGGAGAGATCAGATGTAACAACAAAGCAGCAAGTGACCCGGTGTCATCTGTACCAGCTGAAAATTTGGAATGGCTCGCACACTTCCAAGATGCTGAGAAACGATGTTAATTTGGGGGCATATACTGCTTACTTACTGATCATCTCGGCATAAAAGCGTGACCAATGGTCAGCCTAGTAACATAGCTGACACACCCATGTGTCCATCACTACACAGCCCTGGGCATTATTGGTCTCCTAAGTGATTGGCTCAAGTTTAGAAATATAAATATCTTTAGAGTACTTTTCAGTGGAGTATGTTTCTAGGGAGAAATAATCACCATTTCACCACTTTGCCAGGTTTACAATACCTGCACAATTGACAAAACATATTATTAGATGATTTTTCAAAGCTGGGGCAACACCCTTTTGCAGGGACTCCGGTCCTAATAAAGCACTGTTTCCCACTGTGACCTCGAAGCTCTTCCTTATCAAGTGTATAATCAGATAAGATCCAGATTTCACCCATCTTTACTGTCCATCAATTCTTTATGCTTCATTGTATTGCCACAAAAGATGTCATGGAGAGTTCACCTTTTTTCAGCCCAAATAAAGAACTGCATGCATAATTTTTGCCTCTGATGTACATAGTAGTCAATTAGATTCTATATAGAAGATAGCATCTTTTTATATTAGTGCAATGGCAAGAAATAATATGCCCATAGTTATTTTCTTATCAATGCAATGCTTTCATTGGTGGGATCCAATGACAATTATAGCTGAATAGCAACCCTAATGGTATGCATATCTTGCACATCACATCAAGCAGTGTAAGGGTTTGCTGTTATTATCAAATGGAGAAACAAAATCTCATTTTTCTTTTACTCATTTGTGTATAAAATAGGAATATTCCATATCTCAGTAAATGAACTTTTATTTGTACCAATATACCTCACAATTTTGGTTTATTGTACGGCAGTTAATAATCTAATTACATTCAAAATCAAGAGTACAAGCCAAATCATGCAAATGGGAATGCACAACATGTCACGCTTAACAATATCATCAATTTTTTTTATCAATTTGTAAATACTGGCTGATCTAAAGTAGTTTGGCTGCTATGCACTACTGCTGATGAGGATGACACAAAGCTAAAAGGCCAGCCATATTGCAAGCAAATTGACATACCATCCATAAAGTGTAATTGGAAGAGGGCTTTAATCATAATAAATTGAGTGATATGTAAAAGCTGAGGCACTGGCTACCAAGCCAAAATGATACAATGTGGCCAATTTACTTTGGCTATTTTAAAATTGATATATAAACTAGCTATCAGCCAGTTCCCAACCAAGTAGTTGTACAGTTCAGTCAGTAGTCGTAATAAATGTAAGAAGTCAGGTATGGGTAGCAACTCATATTACGTGTTGACCATCGGTCAATTGCTTCATTTGCATGTAAGCTAGTGAGGAAAGTGTTAACGAGCCTGCTTGGACTTGCAAAATGCAAATGTTATTTGAATGAAGCAATCACTAACCAATACAAAGATATTCAAACCAGTGTAGAGCAGGGAAAATGAAATATCTACTCAATATCTGTGTATAATAATCTTAAAATTGCATTTCCTCTAGATATAATCCTAGCGGACTGAAGAATCTTCAAGTCGTACATACCAGGTTAATTGGCTTTGAAATGAGGGTATCGCACACGCTCACATGTGATGTTCAACTGGTAGATCAATACCAATCAATTGATTAAAAATGCCCGCGGCTGGTCACAAAGCCCGCGAACACGATCAGATGAAATGAATGCATGTTGAGACATGCTGGCCACATGCCATTGGCCAGCGTTGTGACAGCACTGGCTTTTACACTATCTGGTTCATGTAGTAGTGTCACTGGACTGCGAGGTAGATTCTGATTATTGGCCAGTACGGAGCTGTAAACATTTTGGTTAAATGCCATCAATTACGTTTGCGTCTTGGAATTTGCCATTTTGACAGGAAAAAAATCCTGCTTGATTCAATGTGAAAATGGGGTGGATGGAGGAAAAAATAGGGTCAACATCAATTGTGCCACATTAAGGTTCTTGGCCGATTAAATGCAATTTTTTAAAGCCCATGCAGTTGCCTTTTCTAAATATCACAGGATGCAACGAGCCATAGCAGTGATATAAATATTGTAAACTGAAACCATGGACTGCTCTTTTCAAGCTACGCCTGTTAAGGTGCATTGACACACAAAGTGTCAAAACAGACCTAATTGTTTGTTGGACTTCAAATGCACAAAGTACATAAGATTTTCTTTGCATAGTGCATTGACACCACATCAAAAACTTTCACTCTTAGCTAATAAATGCATTCATGATAAAACGTGAATTCTGTCAGCAGTTTGCCTAGTTCTTAGCTGAGTGATATAGCCACAAGGTCCTGCAAATACTACTTTTACTTCCAAATCGTTGCTTGAATCCGATTGTTATGGAGAAATTGGTAACAATATGCCGAGATCAGGTTGTTTTTCTTCTCATTTGCACATGTCTGCTAATTGCTATTTAAATTAAGTATGTTTGATGTTATACTGATGAATTCTAAAATGATCTTGGGGGATAAACCCTCACCTACAGTCCTTCAACTTGTACCAGGTAGTATCATTTTTGGAAAGCATGGAATATCTTTAAATTAATGTAACCAGTGCATGTTAATACATAAAAAAGAAGAAATTTGTACACCAAAATCAAGAACCACAACTTGGCATTTGAGGGAACCATTACTGTGACCCCTTTCCATGTTTCTTTGATGACATGAATATATCCTGACTGGATGACAGGAAGTATGTGAGTGCACTTCATTACTGATGCTACACTCCAGGGTGAGAGCTTATCCATTTAAGACCCAATGTCCAGGTATGCCTCCGCAATCAACCTCGTTGGGTTTAATTGGCTCGCGCTTAATGAGCCTCATGTCAACATCTTTATAGTCCAGCTGTCATCTGATGGCAGGAGAGAGCGCCATCGGTCATTTACGTACATGTTCTTGCTTGCACGCCAACTATTATTGGTATCAGTTTCATACTCCATGTGCGCAGAGTGGAGAGGTAATTATGAAAAGTTTGCAGAGAGTTGCAACGAAAAACCATATGCCGAAGATGATCAATTTTGACAGTGTTATTATTCACTGCCATTAGATGAACTGTCGGGGGTAGGGAGAGAAAAATTGACAATCGCAGGATATCTAAAGATAAATTAACACAAAATGGCTACAAAGTTGTTACAGCCACTTGATGTTCTAACATACAACCTTTCAATTTGCATTACACACGCACAATGAAGCACTCAAAACTGACATATGGAGGGGATCAATGAAACACAGTTTTTGCACAACATTGTCTTTTTTGTTTACACATCTGTGACTGTATTAGTGTCATTTAGAACACACAATAAAATGTGCAATGTGCTAACCTTTTGTTGTCCAAAACAGATTGTACTTAAAACAAATGTACAAAAAAGCAGGCGCATGTACATTTATAGACACAATTCATAGCATGTCAGTCAGTTTGTTTCCCCCCTCATTCAAGCCCCTTCCTGCCAAGCCAATTTAGTGTTTACAATTCATGCCTGCAGGCTCAACCATCATACACAGCAATGACATATCGCCAACAATATTACAAGTGCCAAATCAGAAATACAGTCCAGTAAAAACTGAAAGGCAGGCACTGGCAATGTGAACAATTCTTACTGACCCCTATTATGAGCTGTCTTGAATCTAATTCTGTCCCATTGCGGGTTGCACATATCAGGATATTACGAAGCGGAGTTTGTACGTATATAAACATCTACTTGGAAGAGCCAAGACAGACACAGAAACACACACTACATGAAGATGGGAAAATTGGTTGTCAGCATGATATTAATGGTTAACCTACATAAGCTTGTGATTTGTAATAGATCTCATCTCATCTGCTGATCTTTGATGGATTCAAGCACCACCAGTAATTGCTAACTTATCAAACCAAACTTGCCCTAGATATTAGCAGGTAGAAAAGGTTAGTATTTTGGTTTATCATCAACTTTGAACAATATATGCCTGCACCTGATCTGAAGTGGGAAGATCATCTTGAACTATCTGCAGGGTGTCGACTTAATCAAATTACAAACTATCTTCATGATCCTGTAACAGAGTCCCTTCTGAAGCCTTGTCCCACATTTTATACAACGTTTCATTTTACAATTACAGTAGGGTTGGCAACGTTGCCCAATTTTTCTCTTTTAACCATTCTAGTGGTAAAGCCACCAGGGGGAAATCTCCAAATCGCTCAATTGGAACAGGGTTGGCAACCGTCATGATCATGGTTCACAGCCACAGACAATGGCCTGTCTCTGGGCAGCTAACATCAAACAATCAATCCCCTCCTTTCTTTGGGTTCATTTGAATATGAATTGTTGACCTATCTATTGTTACCATCCATTTGGTTACATAATCACTTCCTCATTTTAATCACAAGCTAACATCACTAATAAATTCAACAGCATTTTCAATATCATTGTAGAATGTCATTGAATTATTAATCTTTATCCTCTGCTTTATTTTGCTTTACTGAAAATCACAAAGCATGACAACATTTCTGTAATAACAAATAAAACAGAATCATTTTGCTCATCAGCAATGAATCAACATTATACATGTTAATTTTAATGTGCCAAATCAATCATGATTTTGCATAATATTCCCCACATGTTGCATGATTTCATTATGAAATTTCCCATTTGATCAATTTCATTTCAAACTGAAACAAAAAATGCTTACGCGATGATAATCGTATTGTCTACGAGGGTGTGGTTTTGCATTAATTTTAATACTAACCATAAAAATGTAAATTCCAACATCGCCATCAATATTTAAACAAGTATATTGAGCAATACATGCAATGGAATTCCCCATGTTGTCTGTTCTATTAAACCAATTTTATGTATGCTGGGACTAGCCATCTAGCATGTGGGCTGATCAATGCACTATGAATTAACCTAGACATTGTACCCCAGACAAGAATCAGAAATCAGGTCTATTTATAACCATTAATATGACACAAATAATTGGTGGAGGGTAATTCCACCCATTATCATGAGATACAATAAGATTAATGTGTGTGACAACACAAACACTGTGTCTCATCAACAACCAATAATAAGGCAAGCCAGGTTTAAGTCATGGGACACCATGATGAAATCAAACCACTGGGGTCTGTGATCAAACCCATTGTAAAGCTCTCTGTGTTGATTAAACAGGGTCATTGAGGCTTCACTGAACCATAGAGCACCCCTGGATAGGCTGCTCAAAAAGTTGTAAACACTTTCCTTTTGGCAGGGCTACTTGGCAAATGCTGTCAGCTCAAATGCCACCAATAAATCCACAAGGGTCAGACAGATTCCTTGCAACCAATGGAAAAAGGTGTTACAAGTTCAACGTGATGGGTCAAAGGTTACATGTGATGTCAGAATATCAAACAACAACCTGTCAACGGAACAGACATGTGGTGTGTGCATGTGTGTTTGAGCACAGTACTACATGGGAAAGCAACCATTTGTTGGTCTGCAGGTCTGGGCTCCAATTTTAGATTTGTCAGATTTGGGTAAACAGAACCAGTCTCAATTGAGGCATTTCAAAGCCAGTATGGCTGCAATCTATGTACATGACTACATGTACAATGTTCAACAATTTTCTCCAAAATTAAACTCCCTTGAGCTGTTTTCTTGTGACCTCAAAAAGTCTTGACCTAAATTTGCTTGTTAATTCTTACATTGAAACAACTGGTTGATTGCCAGAACACTTGTTGCCCATGCCAATTGTACTAAGCTGTCATGCACTGAGCCAAATTTTTCAGCATGCCTAGATTTCCTGATTTTACCACATTCTCCTCAACTGGCATTTGCACACCAGGTCAACAGCCTTTTACTAGTCAAGATTTCAATTAGAAACTCCTTATTTAGCCATACCTCAAAACAAGCCTTGTGGCACATCTTGATTTCAACATTCATGTAAATGTGAAAGGGTCATATTCTTCATTTTCTGGTTTGTATTATTTGCTTTTTATATCAAGTTGTGGGGCAACTCATTTCTTTTTGAGGATGGCAAGTTTATGAATACTGTAATAGGCCCTAAATGTGACAAAAGTGTGTGGGTGGGGGACAAAAAAATCAAACTTGGGTATACCCAAACCATACACAGGTCATTTCACGCAGGGTACATGCTGCACATTAGCTCCCAAAACATATGATATGTATTACCATGGTATTACTTGAGATGTGCACACTATTTCACCATTTTGAGACGAGACATCTGGCATCCAGACCCAGTCAAGAAATCAAACAAGAAACCTGCAAGCTAGGCAGGTGTCAATGAAACAAAAACTTTAGATAAATACCATCAAAATGCTTTGTTGGAATGGGCATTGTTGTCAAGGATTGCTACTAAAGTCACAAGGCAAACTGCTTCTCTGTATAATGATGATGACCCAAGGCACTGATGAGCAATGCTTGCAGTCACCATTGACCATGATCACACTCCACACATGTCTGCCCTCAGTCACCACTCATGTACATTGTTTATGTGCTGTATGGTTAGCCACCCAGTCAGCACATGGGGATATCCTGTGGACGTCCTTGCACCCCCATTGTGATGACATTCCACAGCTAGCTCCACTATATAATGTACATGCCCTTGACCACGTTGACCTTAAAACCACAACATTAGGTGTATGCTGCATGTAGACATGCCCTTTTTATGAAATGATGAAATCATAGTAAAACTTTAAAACTCCATACATGTACAGTCTATATCTAGGCCTTAGGAGTGTTGATATATAAGAGGAATTTAGCTGCCCCAGCTTTACCTTGACCCAATAAAGTTATTAATAGCCCCAGTATCATCAAGTACAGGATATGATCATCATACAAACCCAGGCCTTGAGAATTGCCCTTTCCTATCCTTCCTGATGATAACCTGATTGCCAAGTACACAAACAATCCAAATTACTATGCAAGGTCAGAGAACAAGCTTTATCTATATCATCTTGAGGAATTGCAAATTAGCAACAAAGAAACACTCCAACAATAGAGTAATCAAAACTTGTTGCAAAAGTGAAACTTTTCTATTAAAAATACTTTCCACTAAATCCACTTGCACAGAAACACTTAATTCTGCTATATTGGTTCCTAAGCAGATTTGCATTGTCGGATTTATTTTGTTGGGCGAACACATAAAAACAAGCTCAATTTCACAAGAATGTCATATTTCACACGTAGCATTCATGTAATTCATGTTTAAGGGAACTTGCTAGTTCCAACCAATATTTCCATGTTCTTTCCCTTCATGCCGGCACTACCACGTGCATCATGCACGTGTATTGTTTGAATTTTTAAACAAACATTTAAAACAGCTGGTAGGGTGTTGTGCAATAGCAGCTGAAAATGGGGTGAAAACAGCTGATATTAAGTCTTCCTTTAACTAATAATATTTAGTTCAACTATTATGCCATTCTTTTGTAGGTCTCTGACCCCATATAGTGATAAACAATGATATTTTACACCAATTTACATGATCATTACAATTTAAAAGACTGCTACATTACTTCAACTTGAGCTAACCCAGATGTGGCTTTTATAGTAAGAACAATGTTTTATTCTTTGCTCTTGTTGTAATAGCATCACTCATTGACACAAAAGGTTTGGTGGTTAGGGAGCCCACGTGTCTAGAACAATCAAGACCCTCGCAATGAAATTTCAGCCCTAGTGCTTTTATAACAACCCTACACACAATGCCAGGTTCGGTTTCCGCAACATTTTCTGCTCGACTTGGTAAACTATCTAAAGGGGATTTTAATACAGCGGCTAGCAAACCACCACTTGCTGGCCGATTTGACTATTTACATGGTGTGCCCATTGAGAAATTGAAGTCAGGTGGAAGAGCTCCTGGGTGGAGATAATATTAAACATACATAGCGCATGCTTCATAAGCATAACATACAATTACGACCCGAAAACATGGAGTGCTATGTATCCTGCTAATTCCTGCATGATGTTGGTGTTCAGAAATGTGTCTGCATGGAACACTGCTAGCTTGCTTACATTAATGTAAATAAAAAGAATATTTAAAAAAGACAAAACAATAACATAATAATTTGACGTTGATGTACGGTATCTTAAATCTGATACTATGGGACTGTTAATTTTGGTATGACAATATATTTTATTTTTTATATTCTTTATCAAACATTACATGCAATAAAGAAATGTATGCAGGACTTGCAGGTGTGGGTTCAGCTTTAAATTACCGTAGTTGCACTGATATCACCTGAATACACAATACTGCTTGTAAATATGGGTAAATGCATGCATGGGAAAGATGCTGGTGTTGTTGTGCAGCAGCGCAGCGCAGCTCAATGGATACAGTGTTTAATCATAGCCAAAATGTTTCAGCATGTCAATTGTAAACAACAATGTTCCATCTTGCATTTTGCACTGTCTTTTCCACCAACGCTAAAGTATTTCACTGAAATATACTTCCAACGTTTCTAACCTCTTCATTCACAAGGTGTTAAAGCTCTTAGGATAGTTATCAAAAATTATATTTTCCTAATAGGTAAACTTTTTACTTTGTTATGATACTGCAATCTAGAAACACTGATCATGCTTGACTCACATAATTCATGAATGATTCTGCTCAGCTTGTGCTGTAAGTGGTTTTATAATACTTTTGGCAAATGCAGAATCCCTTTGTCAAACAGATTATACAACTCAATAGAGATGTGCATAAAACCTGGTACAGTTATACAAACACTTCACTCTTTGAATAGACCAAACCATAGAGACCAAACCCAATCCCATGCCCTGCATGTGGAAATTATTCTTCAAGAAATCTATATTCTGTCCAATTATTACTTTTCATACACACTTCAGGTGACCTGTTGTAATTTTAGTATTCTTGTATATTTCTACCCATAAAAATATTTGACTTTTGCACTTTCTTCTCATATTCTACCCATAAAAATATTTGACTTTTGCACTCTTCATGGCCTGTTCCTCTGGCCCTTTTTATTCTATTTATAGAGCGAGTCATGTGTGGACCTGTCATAGTAAAAAGACCAATACTGATTTGGCAGGGCGCCAAAACTCCGAGGTAAACAAATACAAATAAAGTTGAGAGATCATCAATAGGCCTTGCTTGACAGAATACAAGCCTTGAACAATGCCCTCATGGTTGGCAATTGATTTGCATAGAATAGTAAGAATATGGGGGTGGAAAAAAACAAGTTGTTACAGGCAGGGCTAATTTACTTGTTTAATTTTATTCGTGCTGATTTCTATGATCAAGGGCAATGGCATAATCATCTATAATCAGTTCATTTATTGATAATACACCTTTGTACACTACCAGTACCATGAAATGGTGTAATCAAGAGACAATGCAATGCATGCAGAGTTTTGAGGTGTAGTGAATTTATATCATACCAAAGTCAAATTTGGCCTGAAATTAATGGACTTCATGTCCCTTAAATTTTAAAAAATTAAGTGGCTTAAAATTAACAGGTAATAATTATTTGAATACAACTTCAGATGCCAAATTGCCAATGCAATGCAGCAACCATATTTTTATGAAATAGGACTATTTACTAGATGGGAAAAGCTTCTTAATTCTGCTGCTTATTCTTCAAGATCTCACAAATCAGATCAACATAATACTTCAATCAAGTGAAGTGTTCTAATCAGATCTGTCATTCAAGTGATGATCCAGGCTGATGATGTAATTGTTCCCCATCCTGTCCCTATCAAAGATCACACCCAACACAATGTTCAAACAATCAATACTATGGCATGAATAGGCAAAGACCACAGAATCAATAACACACACTTAACTGAATTTGGAGGGAACTTAACAACCAACTGTTCCCAACGTTCAGCTAGCTGCATGTACAAACTTTTAAAAAACCCAAAAACTTACCTATTCTTCTCAAGTTCGTTGTGTGTAGATCGACTGCAAGAAAATTTAAGAAAACTGAATCAACACCCATTTTTGAGTTGGGGAGAAAAAGGGAGTTTCGATTGAAAATCATTTGTTTGGTTTGGGCCTCTAGGCGGGCGCCCAGCTGATTGCCGGTCAGCTGTGTGTAAAAACTAGCCAGCCACGTTGCAATGCCGGTACCTCTATCAAGCATTGTGTACAAAAGACAAATGGTTTCTGCGCGCCCAATTCGTTTATTGTAAAAAGTTAAAATAATTAGAAATAATCATCCCTGATAAAACAAAAAACTTAACTTTCGCAAGATTTAAACAAGAGTGCAAAGAGCTCGAGAACGTCTTTTGATCGAGTTGTGCCTCAATGTTTTTGGATCTTGTCTTAAATGATACTGTACGCTGACCTGATTTTGTCAAGTGGTGTTTTTGGCAGGATAAGATACACGGTGCAGCAAGTAACATAAAAATTATAATATTGATGATTTAGGCGCACTTTTATGTTGTGAACAATTTAGGGACGCTTTCATTAGATACCAAGGGGGGGCTGGGTAGTTTTTGAAAAAAAAAATTTTGTCGCGCCATCTGAGCAAAAAAAAAAAATTTGCTCCACTTCAGACTAAAAAAAAAAAAATTTGATCCACCTCGGACCAGAAAAAAAAAGATTTGATGTCAAGGGTGAAAAAAATTTGTCACAGAATAGTGAAGAAAAATTAACCTCATAGCTTTTATATTGCCAATTTTTTTCCCGCTTCGCGCGAATTTGCCACTTTTTTCATCAAGAACATATTTTAGCTTCAAACTGGTACGTATTTTGTGCGCATTTGTTTATGAAAAGTTATTAAACCGGTTCTGTGAGTGAAAACACTTGATTCACTCTACTTCACAGTTTTCCCACCAAATTCCACCCCATTGTCATAGAAATCTGTGCCACATGACTGATTGAGAGCATAGGCGTAGATCTCAGGAGGATAAATCCCCAATATTTGCTGGGGGTGGTCCATCATACAATCATCCCCAAAGTTGACGCCTGTATGTGTGTTTCTGACAAAATTAACCTAAAACCACGAATTTTTGCGCGCTTCGCGCGCATTTATTCCATATTTCACCAGTTTGGCTTTTATTCCATATTTCACCAGTTTAGCTTTAATATGCCAAAATATTTCGCGCCAAAAGAGGTTCATTATACTTCAAGAAAATTTTACACATAAAAATAATGATTTTTTTTTGTGGCACTCGAAATTTAGTTGCTACAAAACGTAAAAATGATATGGACAAATTTTTACAACTCGACAAACAAATTGTTGAAAATTATAGGACTTAACGATTGCAAAAAAAAAAAATTTGCCTCTCCGAGGTGTTGAAAAAAAAAATTTTTGCTTCATCCAGGGGCTAAAAAAAAAAAATTTGCTTCACCGAGGTGCTAAAAAAAAAAAAATTGTCACGACCCCAACTACCCAGCCCCCCCCTTGATATCAAATGGTGCGTCCCTTATAATGTCATCAGAAATCGGAACGGAAAAGAGAACAGAAAATGGCCACTGACGTAAACAACACCATACCCGGATAATAACATGACGACAGTGAGTCATGAGCATGCGAAGACTTGCTGTGTTTTCAGGGTCAAATACAATCATAGAATTCCAACACAACAGAAGTTTTTACACACCATGCAATAAGAATTAACACAATTGTTCACATTTTATCAAAACACACAACTTACTATTTAAAATTCTAATATGATTATTAATACGAGGGTTATCGTACCACTTTTCGCTAACAAATTTAGTCACGAGTTCAATTTCATTTTGTTTACAACATTGTACATGTACATGGTTTGCGGCGGTGACGTTTCTCATGTTGGAAACCATACTTCCGATGCATTGGATGCATGATGATGAGTTTCTAAAGAACAAATTGCAAATCAACTAATATTCACCCATGAAACTAATATTCAAAAATACGATTAATTTTCGTCGTTGACCTCCAACTACGTGCCACAACCAGCCAAAGTTACAGGTTTCTTTTCCTTTTGATGTCGGTCAGCATGTCAGAGCTCGGAAATCCATGAATTATATCTTTTTACTAGCCTTACCTATTTGAATGAAGTCTCTTTACTTTTGTCTTCCTCTTCGATGAATCATGGTTATAGGGGAGGGTAGAAGCATATCCATGTTCTGCGCAAAAAATAAAAGTAAATTCCATATCGAGAAATCCATTTTTGCAATACACAATAATACACGTGACGGCAGCTGTCAAAATTGGGCATCGAACAAAATACACACGGTGTGTGAAATCACTTACTGCTTTAAATTCCTAAAATTTCACACTTACCACGCTCTCGTCTTTCCAAAAATTCTGCAGCTTGCAACAATTGAGTTATATTGAGCATAGACACGGCCGCCATGACGATCGGGTATACTTATTCCTAGATAAAAAGCTAGGAAGTGGAAGAAAATTCAGTTGATTCTGCTGTGGTTCGCTTTCCTTGCTCTGTTCGTTTGATCGTAATTCCAGTTTTGTTTTGGCTCTACGCGCAACGGCACGTTGACAGAGGTCAAAATGCAAACAAACCTGTCACGTGAATATAAGCCCTTCGTCGATTGGTTATCACTACCCAGGTTACGTGAGCTATTTTTAGCTAACCAATCAGAGGAGCCGTCTTATGAGGTTAATGTCCATATGTGACACACGTGGGTACAGGCACCACGCCCATACAATCCACGTTTTTCGCTGATCAAAACATCAACAAACCCATGCGTGCTTGCATTAGCATTTGCCACATGGTTTCTGAATACGAACCGTGGCTTTTGCACGCGATGTGTGAATTTACCTGAAAATAGTACTTGTTTAATTCGTAATATTAAATAGTGATTCCTTTTCATCAGATGCTGGTAAAAAAAATTGTAAGTGTATAATTGTTTAGATAAAATCCTGAATCGAATATTGGAAAGTTGCTCTGATCTGATTGAAATGAAAATTGATAGTAGTTTTCTGGGCAGTGTTAGAAATATCAGAGTCATGTTTACTTTTTTAATTTTGGCAAGAAAATTTATCAAGTTAATTTCTTTGAGACAGATTAAACGAAACGGATAGGGTGATATTATGATCCATTGCCACATGTAATTATTGTATTTAAATACTAGGTCAATATTTTGGTATCCGGTGCTTAAAAGAGTTGTGAAGCGCCTACAAAATATTCAATAAAATGACGACGCATTTCCGCTGCTTCATGGCGGTGGCGCAGTATGTTCAACTTCAACCTGTTCTGTGCTGTTGCTGTGAATTTTGTATCTCAATACACGTACACCACAATACGTTTGGTAAGGAAATCCAATAATTATGTGATGCATTTACATTTACATATAATAACATATTCGTTTGCGTATGAGGTTACCCAAATTCGAGTTGTGCAGGCCGTGTATTTATTTTTAAACCCTAAACTATAATATTATGTTTGCAGCGGCCCAATTTATGGCTGCAGAAATTTTGCAGGCTTAGGCCTACATAGCCTAAGTAGCTCCAAGTCCACCCACTAGCCCGTAGGCCTACGCACACTAAGCCTAGACAATCCAGGAGGGGGAGACTCGAATATGAAAGGGGTCATTCAGTGGCGGCTCCAAGAAAACGGGGGTCATTATTTGTGGAAACGCTATAAAATTAAGGGTAGGCTCCCTGTACCTAATTGCGAACATTTTCCATTTTAAAGCTAAAATTGCCACAAAAATGTAAAAATTGTTTATGCGCGCGAAGCGGGCAAACAATTATTTTGCAGATTTGGTGCAAATTTAAAAGGGGGTCATTGGTCGTAATTGCATTTCCTTACCAACGTATTGTTTGTTTGTTTAAACGGTCGCTCCGTGCGGAGACACGCTTGGGTCCTGATGGGACCAGGCTCAAACAAAATGCTCAAGCCAGGTTAAAAAGCTTGTATACGGTAAGCATGCTGGCCTGTATGAAAAGAGAAGTGAGAAAAAGAAGGCCACTCCCAACAATCAAGTTTAGTTAACAATTTCAGCCTTTGGGTCATATTTCATGACGTATTGATACTTCGAGAATATCATTTATAAACTGCAATGTCTAAAAACTGAGTTTGATGAGTTTCAAAGTGCTCCATTTCAGAAAAAAAAATAGTAAAAGTTCACCTTTTCCATCACAACCATGAAATTTGCAAGTGAACATGGTGAAGTTGATGACCAAAACTACCCCACCATTATAATTCATTCAACCACAATATAGTTGAGGGCCCTTGCCTTCGCATGATTCATAAAACTGAAGAAAGCTGTTGGAAGCGAAGTAAATAATAATAATAATAATAATGATAATAATAACACTAATAATAATAATAATAATAATAATAATAATAATAATAATAATAATAATAAACAACAAATAAATAAAATAAAGAAATACAAAAATTTAAAAAAGAAACAAATAAAATAAAAATGTATACTAACTGACTAATAAAAGTTTGACTTGCTGGAAGCCAATGTTTATATGCCTAAAATAATCACAGGCCTATTTACTCTCTAAATTGATTGAATCGATTGCGATGAGGGACAAATCCAAGTTTAGTTAAAATTCTTAATCTAATAGATTGAAATTGAACTAATCTAAATTACATACCATTTTTTAATGATAGATTACAATTAAAATCCATAAGATTGGCTTTTTGAATCTTAGCATGGATTAATCTGCGGATTGAAATAGACAATAATCCAAAACTAATCCAAATTAAGATTAAAATTTCAATCTATTCAGGTATTAGATTACAAAAATGGTAATTTAATTCAGATTAGCTCACTTTTAATTTATATAAGATTAAGAATTTGTCCCTTATCGCAATCGAGATTAACTCTTTAATCCTATAGCCTAAGGCCTAAAAAAAATTGTTTGATTGGCGTATAACCCGACCGACCCTAAAAATAGGCCCGACCCAAGACTTTTTTTTTCTTATTTTTTTGCAAAAAATGAACAAAAAAAATCAAAAAAAGATTTAAAAAAAATTTTCAGCTTAAAACGATTTTCAGCTTAAAATTTTTAGGCCTAATTAACACAAAACGTTTTTGACATCATTCGCAAATCGCAAAAGGTTAGAAAAGGTTGCCAGAAAACGTTTAAATGTCGGGTTATTAGGACAAAGTGTAAAAATGTTTTCATAACATTCAAAAACATTATTTTGTTGATAACCCACTGCAAATATTCTAACATAATGTTATTGAAGTGTTGACAAAATATTTGGCAAAAAGTGTTTGCAAAAAAATATTTTACAATAACATTTTAAAAACATTTTTTAAATATTGTTGTAGTGTGTTTCCATACAAAACGTTTCCATATAACCCGACATTTAGTGTTATTAAAACGTTTTTATCTAAACCAAAACCAAAAATATAACATGCATGTTTGAAACGTTTTAAAAACATTTTTGTATTTGCTGGGATCTCAGGAATTTAGAGAGTAGGGCCTACAATTGACGCATTTTTTATATTTTTTTATAGGCATTTGCCGCAGGGTGGATGCGTGGGTTTTCGGTTCGGCAAAGGTGTAATTATATAAAAGCTTCCAATTAGAGCAAATTAGGGTGCTTTTGGGTGTTTTTTGTGAAAAATTGGTATACTGATGAGTGGCAAAAACAAAAAGTAAGTACATAGAGAATGCAGACATTACAATACCATGAATACGGGATGCATCCTTCTAGTTCTTCCATATTGACCAGGGCCTGATATTAGCTGATATATTGACAGATCTGCATATTGATTTAGTATTGATGCAGCCCCCAAAACATACCACGATTCAAGGATTAGCAATTAAGAAAAATCAATTAACGTAAAATAAATGATAAGAAGCATCAAATTGTAGGTCTGACCTGTCTTGCAAATGAGAATCAGCTGACAGTATATATAGAGGCCATGCAGCCAAAAGTGCTCGGACAAACATGACAAATAGGCCTATATCATGTATTTGACGCATATGCTTCGTTACCGCAAAAATCCGACAATAAAGGTTATTCCATAGATGAGAACGATATATTCCTTATTTGACTTATTTGGGATCCATTTACGTCAAAATCGGAGCACTTTTAATTTTTTTACCTAGATATGTGACCAAAATACTGATCATCCCGATTAACTCAAAAACGGCATGTCACAGATAGGTCAAACTAGGCCTATCCTTTTTTGAGTCATTGACCTTTTTTCTTATAACTCAAGAACGGTATGTCGCAAATATGTCTAATTGTAAAAAAAACCAAATCTGCACACGTTTTCATACGACTGGTAATAGAAGTTGTTTGAAAAAAACTTGTTTGGAAGCGAAGTAAAACAACAACAAAATGTCTCAGGGAAAAAAGTTTGCTCCCTGTAGTTGCCTTATTTGAATTTTTAAACTTGATTGTATAGAGTCAGGATGTATGGTAATTACCTCAAATTTCTTAAATTTATTGTCAAATCAGCACATGACTGCACTGATATTTCACCCTTCCTTGGCTTTGGTCAACATGGCATGGTAGGCCAAACGTCACCGAGTTTGTTTTTTGTACGCATAGGCCTAATTTGATTACATTTGAAAACGCCACACTTAATTAAGGCTTAGGCCTACAATAGTATTCATATTGACCACGATATAAACCCATATAGGCCCTGCGTTATACTTGATGCGGCTAGACACATAGTCAAATAAATGATATTGATCAATCATATAATTTTCGGATTTATTATCTAGGTTAACAAGGACACAAACATTCATATCAAGTTATCCTTGAGAGAAAATACTCATCACGTTTGCGATGACCAGTGACCAGATCGACTAATGCATGCTATGTCCTGGGACACTCGTCCTGGGATGTGGATTTTCTTGGACGTGTGGATGGTAACAATAATGAGCATGCGCCGGGGGTTACACTCCCAATTTTATTCGGCTGCATTTTTTCATGGGAAAAAAGGACCCAGTGTGGGATACTTTCTTGGACGTGTGGATGGTAACAATATGAGCATGCGCCGGGGGTTACACTCCAGATTTTATTTGGCCACATTTTTTTCATGGGAAAAATTTCATGGGAAAAACACGTCCACATTAAAATGTGCTATATGCAGGCACAACGCCATGAACGCATATAAGGCGACGAAAAAAAAAAAAAGAAACCCTGTTCTACGGGCGGACGGACCCAAAAAAATCACCAAAATCTGTAAATATAAATGTGCAATTTGAGAAAAATACATTAAAAACATTTATTCTTGAAATTTCCGAAATTTGGGTCGGCATTCATTTGTACAGGGAATTTTTTTCCCAATTTGTTCAAAATCTGGGTCGGTCGGGCCTGTAGAACAGGATTTTCTTTTTTCCACAGTATCAGCACAATTTAACTGTTAAATGTTAAATATTAAACATTTTACTTCTATATTGATACCATGTTGAATCGTATAGGTATATCCTCATTCAGTATACATGGTATAAGAAAGAGAACCAGAAAACCTAAACAATCTTCCCCCATATGCATGACTCGCTCTGCTGATGAAGCGAAGGGTTGGGACGATTAAGGGTGAATCTATTATCGACTGATTAACTTTACATTAAAAAGTGCACTGAAAAGGGTGACAACCTTAATGAGGCCGTACGGTACGTAATTATACGGTATGCCCTACCAGTAGGCCTATACGTTTTACCAAATAAACCTTAAAACAATGATGCATATCGACATCCCCCTTAAAAGCCAAAAGCCGGTAGCCTACGCGGTGGAACGGTTTAATTTTGATGGAAATTGTTGTTTGTATGTCAATTCTGGCTGTTTAGCGTAAATTTTGGATTTATTTTGACTGAAAAAAAAACAACAATTTACTGAATTCCGGATCCTAGGACCGGATTTGGCCTATACTGTTATGTTCATCTTCATTGATCATGGGATTTATAAAAGAAACTATTATTGACAACTATTTTTTGAGAATAATGCAATATATACAATTCAATATTCAATTTATACATAACGCCAATCAATTTACTCATTCATAAAATGCCCCCTTATATTGGCGTTTTTTGACAGATAGTATTGGATTTTTGCACATGTATACATAATAAACACGTGGGGTAATGTCTTACAATCCCTAACTCCTACATATAGAATTTATCACGCGTGAAAATTGGTATACGTTTTAAAGGCATGAAAGTAGTATGTTTTCATATAAAAGCACATATAGCTTGAGTGCTGTCTACTGAAGATAGCAAATCACCTGTTGGCGATTGCGTGTACTGAAAATACGCGCTGTTTCGACATCCGGCACCGGCCGGAACGACGTATGCCCTAGTTGGGTTTATTTGGGTAATTGCCCCTTTCAATTAACATGAAATATGAACTTTTGAAAAAATTATGTTGCCCTCAGCTTAGCGACCGGTGCAAATTTTGAAAATTGACACAAAAAAAATGAATAGGCCTACAACCCTAATTTTAGAATTTCAGTATTTATTTTTCACTGACTTGTCATATACGTTTTAATAAATTAGATATAACTCAATCATGATGCATATTTCGGGAGGGGGTGGGTGAAACGTCCAAGTTGCCATTTTCTCATTTGGATGATGACCCTTGACTTCATGGACTTCAACGAGCTCGTGGACGGAGCTCTGTGATGAAGCAGATCGTACGTAGCCTATAGTATATAGAGTATAAGTTCTTTGGGTCCCAAGTATAGGGCTGTCATATTTTTTGGACCGAAGTTCTAAAATAGGGGGTCCTGATAACACAGTTTTGTGGGTCATGGAGCTTCAGTCAAAGTCATGACGTCTGAAGCATGCAATTAAGTATGGACTTTTATATACACAATTAGGCCTACATGTAGGCCTATAATACTAATATAGCATGTATATTAATAATAATAATACAATGTCTAAGCCAGGAGACTTGTTTTATTTTGCATGTCTTAACCACTGTTAACGATTATAAAACTTCTTTGATATATCAATATTCATTAGAACCTCATTGCACTTAGGGGCTGTGCAATTCGGGAGGATAAAATTCAGGGGGGACAAGACTATATTGGGCGAGCCGAAAAGGGGGGGGGGGGGCAATTTTTGGCAATTTCACCCCCGACTCATAATTTGTGCACATCCCCTTATCGTTATCATGCATTATCTTTATGAATGAAACCAAGGGAACCAATAATAGTTTTTAATACTGTAATTAATAATAATTCTATCGCCTGAAAATAAGGCTAATGAAAGTCGATTCCCAGTTTCCCGTTACCCTACTCCGCTCAAAACCAATTGCTGGCCAAATATTTCATTATTTAGAATAAAATGTTGATTTCTAACAAACTTTAACATACCAATAAATAATTGTGGTTTTAAATATATCATAAATCTCTTTCTGTTAATTTTCAGGGATTTTCTTTGCAGTAGGAGCATGGTATATGGTTAATAATGAATTAATAATGAATACCTGCTCACTTCTCTGTCCTGCACTTTTGATCTGCTCTGATCTCATCCCGTAAAAAACTTTTTTTTTTTTTTTTTTTTTTTTTTTTTTTTTTTTTACCTTTCAAGGATTCATCACCTTCATGTGGTTGTAAACTACAAACTGTGATTTATCACATGTATACATGGGTAGTTATTGGTTTACACCTATTACAGATGCAATAATGAAATGGTATGAAATAATGAAAAATGAAATGGTCACCTACATAGTCATGAAAAATTGTGTAAAAAGGAATTGACTTTCATTGGCCTAAAGTATTGGATCGTTTATGATGCATGAATGGCGACGAATGTAAAAAAAAGATCGTTTTCATGTCCTACATGTATATTATTTTGTGACGTCGAACGCGATCGACGTAACCGTGATAGGAAAATAATGCTTCCCACCGGCCAAATGATTTTCTTGGAAACGTTGGGCATCGGCCAACATTGGCACTCAAACCTATATCATCGTTTTCATTTTCTTTCAAAATAATTCATTGCGGGGGCGAGATGTTGGCAGCATCAATCAATAGACTTGGGCCCAGACTTCATGATCATGTGGCTCAATGCGAACATAACTATCCGGCTGTGAAAGAGACCCACTAATGTAGTCACGTGCCAATTTACAATTACGTCATCATTCAGACACAAAACGGATGATTATAAAGGTCAACTTTGTTTACATCGGAGAAAGTTCGTTGAACCACAACAAGTGCAAGGGGAAATGGGGCAATGAATTCAATTTTGTGCATGCACGGCTCATTTTCAGCCAAAATATTTTTATAAAGGAGTTGCTCTTTTTATATGAAAGAAAGGTTAATTATGAATATATTTTTCATCTGTTACATATAAATGGTGGCCAATTTATAAATACAGGGTGTCCCAGAATGATTTATACCGGAAAAGATGGAATTTTTTACGTATGAACGGCATTTCTATTGGCCATATTGTTTTGCATTTTAAGTTTGACATATATTTAGCTTTCTCAGATTTTTTAGATTTTAAAAATTGGACGTTTCTAGTAGAAGTTAGAGAGGATTGCGTAAAAATGGTGAATTCCAAGTTTTGACAAAGCAACCTATTTTGAAAATCTGTAAAATTACTAATCGTTCAGCACAAAGTTATTTGAAAAATGTTATGCAGTATATTTGTTGTGTCCTGTTCTTACTTGGTCGATATCTATCGTTTATTTATGATGTTACGAAGCAGTCCTTGTATGGGATAAAGGATTTGCTACGCTTGAGTGATCATAAAGTATTCTTTCTTTAGCGGCAGTTTTGAAGCCAATTATTGCGGTGTGTGAGTTTCATCATTACCGGCATACATGGATTTTTCATAAAAGTATAGAGAAGGTTCGTCCTTAGTGTCAAAGCATGCATTTATGTCCACAGTATATTGGCAAACCCACAGCTACGTGACGAAGAAGATTAAAATTTACTGCGGAGGATCTTTGAGGAAGTTATATCCTCTGTAATAATGACAGTTTTGGGTAAAAATTGGGGTAAAAATCACATAAAAAGTATGTTTTTCAACCTAAATATCTGATGTTATCATTGAAATGTTTCACTTAATCCCATATCAAGAATTGTTTAGCATTGTAAGCTCTACATCTGTGCCAAATTTGGTGTATGTAGGATTTCTCCAATATATTGCACAGTGCGGCCGGACGATGGTGATAAAGAATCCATGTGTTATGATGCCTTTGCACTGTAAATTACACACATGCAGTTTTCGGCCATTTTCAGTAATAGCAATGTCACGCGAAAACGAATCAAGCTATTTCCACGAAAGTCATAGAATAGGTAGGAGACATGTGTGTCATTGTATTGCACCTATTAAGATTAGATACACTATTGACTATATATTTTTGATATTTTGTTCAATCACGGTATAAATCATTCTGGGACACCTTGTACATGATGGTGCGTGCATGGTCAGACTCAAAACCCTTTTAACCGACATTTCATGTTTTAGAATACAAATTAAGATATTTCAGGTCTGAGGATGATCATCATTATCATGAAAACACTTTTACTTCCGATAAGGGACGCACCATTTATAGATAATGGGGGGTGGGGTGAAAAAAAACTTCGCCCAAAATAAATGAGATAATTTTTTTTGCCCACTACTTGCAATCAAAATGTTCGCACGCTGCCAACATTCGTTTTAATTTACTTATGTGCAATCAAAACGTGTTAACTCTCTTAAATGGAAAGATTGGGGTGAGGGAAAAGTCCAAATTAAGATTGAGAAATCAGTCTTAAAGATTGAAAATTCAAAATAAATTCCATTGCATTTTCAATCTAATTTTAGACTTTTCCCTCAACACAATCTTTAAGATTGATTTTTCAATCTTTGGTTTTAAGAGAGTAGTGCACTTTCTTTCTATCAGACCAAAGATACTCATCAGACACACAACCGCACACATTTCTTGACCTTTAAAAAAAAAATTTGTTTTGGGTAGGACCTATGTGTGCAGAAGGGGAGTGGGTTTTGACCCAAGTCTTATGAGGAGTATCACTCCCGGTGGGGAAATTATTTTTATTATAATTCTTTACTGTTTTCTCTTTCACTTTGAGGGCCTACCTTCTTGGGATTTCGAGATACGAAATAACCCAAAATAGGAATATTGACCATAGACTTGTGAGGAGGGTCACCCCGGTGTGGAAAATAATTTTAATATATTCTTTACTTCTTTATCTTTCATTTGAAATTGATTGACATGGGGGGGTAGACTTCTCCGAAGTCCACTTGCCCATTTTGCATACTCTGGCTATTACATAATAAGCATAAAACTCTGATTCGTATTAATTTGTGTGCAATTGATAGATTTTCACATCCCATCTTTTCAGTCACCGTACTCCCTCTGTTTGTTTTTACTCGGGCTTTCGCAAATGAACTGATAGATTCTAAAATCCGAATTTTCAGTATTAAAGTGAGCCCTTATGCAAGATATGTTGCATTCAATAACATAAGTATACTGTACTTTTACTATAAACTCTTTAAGAGTAAGACCATTACTATTATTATAATACACATCAGTATAATTTCGAGTTCCAACAGATGCGTTCATCATGATTAATAATAACATATTTTTATTTATCAAAATTCGACAATGGCATAGTCTAGGGGCGGGGGGTCATACCTTCTTGGCATTTCGAGATATGAAAAGAACCCAAAATATGATGACCCTGGTCTTTTTGAGACATGAAAAAATGACTACAATTATATTCTGATACCATTTCATGGTTCAGCAAAAACCACTTTGCGCATGCTTTGTACGCGTATTGATGTTCGAATGGAGAATTTCTTGATGGTGTGCGCCCTGAAACCCAAATAGTAGAGCAGCAATGAGCCGATTATGCACAATGTGCTAAAGTTAAAGTGGGTAAAGTAAGTTTGTGCAGAGATCAAAACAGAAAAGTACTTAAATTATGTAAAAAAAATATCCCAAGTTGTTCTTATGGTCATGATGATTAAACAAAGTAAACCTATAAATGCTCAATTAAATGCAAAATGTCTTTCAATTTTGGGATGTTGCCAATAAAATTAGCATTAAGGGATCCAAAATGAGCGTTTATTGCGTTTCGACAGTATTTTTTGTGGGACATGAGAGCACCTCAGACCTATCGAATTGCATTCTGAATACGAAGCATGTCTTTCTGATATCAATTTTCATTTTTTTAAATCACAATATAATACAAATTTTATGACAAATTATAAAAATTTGATATTTTTCAAATTTTTGATATAATTATAACAGTCCTCGAGTAAATTATATAAATCTAATGATATATTCTTAAAGTGTACGTAGCAGGGAGGAAAAGCCGACGGTCAATTGAAAATTTTGACCTTTAATATTGAAGATATGAAAAAAAAAAAAAAAAAGACCTAATTTTTTTTGGTGTTTTGGTGAAAAAATCCATATCTTCAATACGAAAGGTCAAAATTTTCAATTGATCGTCGGCTTTTCATCCCACCTACATACACTTTAAGTATAAATCATCAGATTTATAAAGTTTACTTCAAGTACTGTTAAATATCAATTTTAATGATTTGCCATAAAATGTGTATTAAATTGCGAATTTCAAAAATCAAAATTATTTGATATCAGAATGACATTCTTCATATTCAGAATGCAATTCGATATGTCTGATGTGCTCTAATGTCCCAAAATAAATACTGTCCAAACGTTCATACCCCAGCCCTTAAGCTGCAGCTCCACTATTATACAGTAGTACTGCCTGCATGGTACTCTCTACATTGCTAAGATTTAAAAAAAATATCTTTTCGATTGCGATCATGAGAGACCAATCCTAGCTTAGATTAAAAATAGATTTAATAACAAATGAGCTAATCTGAATTAGATTACAATTTTTATATCTAATAGATGGAAATCCATGAGATTTTAATCAAAAATTTAAAAATTTAAAAATTTAAAAATTAAAACTCAAATAAATTAGATTGAATTTAATCATAATTTGAGTTAGTCTTTTGATCTAAGATTTAAAAAATTTTGCGATGAGATGAGGGACTTATCCAACATTATTAAAAAATTCTTAATCTAATAGACTAAAAATTAGCTAATCCTGAATTACTTTACCATTTTTTTAATATAGATTAAAGGGCATTTCGTGATCCACAGCCTCATCCCCCACTTTTCTCAAAAAAAGTTGAGATTTTTATATCACTGGAAACCTCTGGCTACATAATGTTTATGTACAAAATATTTCTTGCAGATTAATTCGTTTAGCAAAGATACTCGTGAAATTTGAATTACGTTCTGGTGCACCAGAACGAAATTACAACGCATTGTCTATGGAGCAGCGTAATACACATAATCATGCATAACTCGCGAACGGAAAATCGGAATCAACTGAAATTTTGGGAATAGGTTTTTTCGTGGATATCTAATGAAAAATGACATAAATAGAGGATGCTAGGATCACGAAATACTCCTTTAAAACTCAAATAAATTAGATTGAATTTAATCATAATTTGAGTTAGTCTTTTGATCTAAGATTGATCCATGCTAAGATTAAAAAGTCAATCTTATGGTTTGAATTTTATAAGATTAAATAATGGTTATCTAGTTTAGATTAGTTCAATTTTAATCTATTATTAAGAATTTTTAATCTAAGCTTGGATTTGTCTGGCATTGCAATATGAATCGATCGATGGCATATACGCTGTCGCTGAGAGCCACTGGCTAATCAGGTGAACATGTTAGGCTATGTAATTTGCTTCAATCTGTTTCAATTTGCAACTTTTCAAATTGCACCAAACAAGTTTCTCGATCATTCTGATTTTTTTAAATACAAATTTGTTAAAATTCATTTCATGTTCATATCAGTTTTATAAATATTCTATTGCTTATATTAAAGTATGTTTAGAGTTAATATGATCACTTAAGGGAACTGGAATGAGCGTTTTGAGCGTTTCGACAGCATTTTTTGTGGGACATGAGAGCACATCAGACCTATCGAATTGCATTCTGAATACGAAGAATGTCTTTCTGATATCAAATAATAGTCATTTTATGAAATTCACGATATAATACAAATTTTATGACAAATTATTAAAATTTGACATTTTTCACATTTTGGAGATATAACAGTCCTCGAAGTAAATTTTATAAATTTAATGATATAGTCTTAGAGTGTATGTAACTCGGAGGAAAAGCCGACGATCAATTGAAAATTTTGACCTTTCATATTGAAGATATGGATTTTTCCCCAAAAAGACCTAATTTTTTTTGTGTTTTGGAAAAAAAATCCATATCTTCAATACGAAAGGTCAACATTTTCAATTGATCGTCGGCTTTTCATCCCACCTACATACACTTTAGGTAGAAATCATCAGATTTGTAAAGTTTACTTCGAGTACTGTTAAATATCAAAATATCAATTTTAATGATTTGCCATAAAATGTGTATTACATTGCGAATTTCAAAAATCAAAATTATTTGATATCAGAAGGCCATTCTTCGTATTCAGAATGCAATTCGATATGTCTGATGTGCTCTAATGTCCCACAATAAATACTGTCCAAACGTTCATACCCCTTCCCTTAATCAAGTAAGAAGTATTGTTTTTGGACATGTTTATGGTAAGAGGAACATTCACTTTAAGCAGTGGTTTGGCGTCATAGGGGCACGGGGGTGGGGCACGTGCCCGTATGATCTGAAATTTTTAAAAATCCCATAGGAAAATTGCCGAAAAACGGCTTGTGCCCCCCAATCAGACCCAGATCATGGTCAGTGTGATGACCCACGCTATGCCACTGCTTCAACTTCAAAGATTGTTTCTCAGCACCATGCTAATTTTTAAGATTTTAGCTAAATATGCACCATTCTGATAAAATGTTACCATTTCCTGCTCTACTATAACAGTGTTTTTAGCTGAAGTAATTATAAATGTGGCCAAACGTGTTTTTTTCCTTCACAAAGTTAATCAAAGTACATGTAATAGAGACAAATTGCGAAAACTGATGTGTTTTTACAAAAGATTCTATATGATAAATATACATTTATAGGAAGATAATTAAAGATCTGAGTTTAAGAATAGGAACTATTTTCTGGAAACGTTTTTAAAATGGCGACCTCCATAGTGGGAAGAATTTGTCGTTTGGCGTCAAAGGTAATGTTAAAACTCCGGATAAAACAGTGAAAAGAACGTGATATTGACATATTTTGTTCATGAAGTGATTTACTGTTTACTGAGTTTTAAAATTAAGTTGGTCATTAAGATTACATTGGGTTAAATAATGGTCGTTGATAGCCAATAAAAACTAAAAAAAGGTACAGTGCCGCCAGTGCCGTACTATTAGTATTACGCTGACTTTCGTATTCGGCGAAAGAGGACGATTTCGACCTCCTGGTTTGTTTACAAACAGAGAGGTAAACAAAAAACCGTTCCGCTTGTCCAAACACTCAAGTATCAGAAGGATGGTCCACAATAGCGTGATTCACGTAACCTGAATAGGGATTAAAAAGCTGTCACGTAGAACCATGCATGCATGTGCTTCTATTGTCCAATTTGCCGTCAAGATTTCATATGGAAACAGTTCAGACCCAGTACACGATCATGTCAGAAATTAATATTTTGTTCTGGGTCTGATTATTCGGACTACAGTGCCGCTAGCCCGAAACATCCATGCATCATGGCCCTGTTCCTTCAGGACAGTGGAAATTAGCCCTAGAACTCTGGCCATAGTTAGGTATGTTCATAAAATTTTGAAGTTCAATATTTTTAGCTGAAAGTTCTTTCATTTGAAAGAGAATCAAATTACCTAAACAATAAGGGGTCAATCATGTTTCTAGTGCATATACTTTTGAAGTTACAGAGAAAAATAGTGTCACCAAATTGTCCAAAATTTTGTGTGTGAAATTGTGACAGCAGGCACATGTACAATGTACACTACTGTATGTGACCCCAGATGACCTCCTATTCTTTACTGTAAGAAAGCTGTTTTGGATGGTCTTGATTTGCACACAAATTGCTTTTGCGCTTTAACGAGCGTCCACTTGGTGGAACATAGATTGCACTATGTGATAGCTTATGAATCCATTATTATGCCAGTACCAACATAAGTCAACATCACTTAGGTTTTGGTTTTCAAAATTAATTTTAGTAATTTTTTCCATTGAGCACCACAGTAAAGCCATTTTTGGACCGTACAGGCACATTCCACTTCCCTATGGACGAATAGCGCCACCTATAGTGTTTGATGTGAGCCTGGCTACCATAGTATCCGTTTTTACTTCTACTAGGGCCAGAGGCACTTACATTGAAAAATTTGTTGGAGATGCTTGAACGATCCAGTACAAAAAATGACAGCATTTCAATGCTTGATCAAGGTCACTAATTAACATGATAAAACCCACTTGAGAACACACAATCGCCGGTCATTTCTAAAGATGCATTTATACTCAATCGCCATGTATGTACGTCATCCACCAGTGGAGCTCCTGCGCCCCTCCGCAGAACTTCCGGTAGTGGATGTTCTGCGCTCGGGGGCGCAGAGAATCCACTGTCGGAGTTGCTGCGCTTCGAAGCAAAATAATAGATTTTCGTATTATAATAACGGTGGATCATTGCTGCGCTCGGCGCAGAACATCCACTGTCGGAGTTACTGCGCTCGGAAGTAAAATAATATATTTTCGTATTATAATAACGGTGGATCATCAGTCTGCGCTCGGGCGCAGAACATCCACTGTCGGAGTTCATGCGCCCGGGCGCAGTCCCTTATATGTAACGGTGGATCATTGTTGCGCTCGAGGCGCAGAACATCCACTGTCGGAGTTACTGCGCTTTCGGAAGTAAAATAATATATTTTCAGTATTATAATAACATGAATAACGGTGGATCATTGCTGCGCTCGGGCGCAGAACATCCACTGTCGGAGTTGATGCCCTCGGAAGCAAAATAATACATTTTCTTATTAGGCCTATACAATATGCATGCGTATAATAACTAATATTTTCTTTTTATATTAATAAAAAATAATATGCATGCGTATAATAACTAAACTCCGAGAAGTTTATTGCTATTAGTATAACCGAATTGACAGCAAATAATATATTTTCTTATTATAATAATGGTGGATCATTTCTGCGCTCGGCGCAGACGATCCACTATCGGGGTTGGTGCGCCCGGGCGCAGTCCCTTATATGTAACGGTGGATCATTTCTGCGCTCGGGGGGGCGCAGAACATCCACTGTCGGAGTAACTGCGCTCGGAAGTAAAATAATAGATTTTCTTATTAGGCCTATCTTACTATAAATAGGGGAATGTTGTGGGTTTGTGAACGGAAAAGCTCCGTCAGTTTGGATCCAAATGTCGCCAAATTCATACGGGAGATCAAGGTATATACGGGGACGTGTTTAGAATTTATTTGGTTGAAAACGGCCAAGAATTGGCCTCAAAATCAGTAAAAAAGTGAGTTTTTCGGGCAAATATATAGCAGTTTTTTACAGCCTATGCTATCCAACGCGTCCACATGTCTAGCATAAACCGCGCCGTCGAAGCGAGTCGGCGACACGCCACTTGACGCCAAGCACGCACGGTTTCGCATAATACGGGTTTATGGTTTATGGTACGGGATTAGGCATACGAAGACTATAAATATCGTAAGGGTACGGAGGAAGGAAGGAAGCAAAATAATGAAGGAAGAAAGAACAAAATAATGGGAATGGGGTTAAATAAATAATAACATGCATGAACATGATGAAAACGGAAAATCACAAGCTAAGCAGCAAATTAAAAAAATCTAATATAAGGGAAATGTAAGAAAGGGCAGATTAAAAAAAAAAATAGTGGGAACGGGGTTGAATAAATAAATAAATAAGATGGAAACGGAAAATTACAAGCTAAGCAGCAAATCTTTTTTTTTTTTAAAGTGAGTGGTGGACAAAATAGGCCCGTTTAGAAGAAACTGAAAAGAAAGAAAGAAGCTAAAAAGCAAATACAAGAAGGGACAGGTCTAGAAAAATAAAATTTACCTTTTCAATGAGTCAACCTGTTCAGTAATTCCTCCTGTTTGAGTGAACGCTCATATTTACTCATCTAGCGGGGACCCGCGCAAAGCGCGGGTGTCCCGCTAGTATTAATAAATATCCATGCGTATAATAACTAGTATTACCGGCCTATTATAATAACTATAACTCCAAATTGACAGCAAAATAATGCATTTTCTTATTGAAATTAAGGCGGATCATTGCTGCGCTCGGGCGCAGAAAATCCACTGTCGGAGCTTCTGCTGTCGGAAGTCAAATAAATTGTTTTCTTATTTTATTAATAAAATACAATATGCATGCGTATAATAACTAATATTTTCTTATTATATTAATAAAAAATAATCAAAATAATAGATTTTCTTATTATAATAACGGTGGATCATTGCTGCGCTCGGGCGCAGAACATCCACTGTCGGAGTTGATGCGCCCGGGCGCAGTCCCTTATATGTAACGGTGGATCATTGCTGCGCTCGAGGCGCAGAACATCCACTGTCGGAGTAATTGCGCTCGGAAGTAAAATAATAGATTTTCTTATTAGGCCTATATATTAATAAATATCCATGCGTATAATAACTAGTATTAGGCCTATTATAATAACTATAACTCCAAATTGACAGCAAAATAATGCATTTTCTTATTGAAATTACGGCGGAACATTGCTGCGCTCGGGCGCAGAAAATCCACTGTCGGAGCTTCTGCGCTCGGAAGTCAAATAAATTGTTTTCTTATTTTATTAATAAAATACAATATGCATGCGTATAATAACTAATATTTTCTTATTATATTAATCAAAAATAATCAAAATAATAGATTTTCTTATTATAATAACGGTGGATCATTGCTGCGCTCGGGCGCAGAACATCCACTGTCGGAGTTGATCGCCCGGGCGCAGTCCCTTATATGTAACGGTGGATCATTGCTGCGCTCGGGCGCAGAACATCCACTGTTGGAGTAACTGCTTTCGGAAGTAAAAAAAAAAAGAGTCTAGAGTCTAATATAATATAATATGTTTTTTAGTTTTGCTTTGGTTTTTTTTTTTCTCATTTTACATTTATTTTCTGTTTTCTTTCATCTATATACATTCTTTTCTTCTTTTGTCTTTTTTTTTTCTTTCCTTTTTTTGCCGTTCACGTTTCCTTGTCGGTACTTTTCATGTAACCGCAAATGCTATTTCAGATAATTCCTATTCAAATATAATTCTGATTGACACATGACCATTTGCAATTCGGCCTTTGTTAGTCAACAGATAAGTAGGTGTAATTAGCATAAGCGAAGATCAATGTCAATTTTAAATCCACGGCAGAGGATAATTATGCGCCGTCATTTTGTGGTTAGATATTAAAGGAACCGATAAGCGTGGTTTCATGTCGCCGCATCTAGGCTACACCAAGGCCTTATATATAGACGAATCAAGGAAATCACAAGCGCTATTTTCTTATTATGTTAATAAAATATAATATGCATGCGTATAATAACTTAACTCCGAGAAGTTTATTGCTATTAGTATATTTATTTTATTTATTCATTGGAACATACACTTTTGTACAGTGGCGTAACTTTGGGCCAGGGTGCCCGGGGCGAAAGTAGATTGGGTGCCCATGACCAAGGGTGTGCATAATCGTGTATATAGGACAGTGGCGTAGCTAGGGGTTGTGCCGCCCGTCCAGGGCTAAGGATACATAATGGCACCCTCCCAATCCTTGAAACAAGTCTTGGCTGGAGTGAAAATTTGCACAAATATGGCCAATCAAGCATTAATTTTGGTCATAATGAAGTTGAATATCGGTCTTAAATTGATCTTTCAAATGATTTTGTGCTGAAATGCTCGCAAGCGCTTTTAAAAATTTGACTTTCATCGCTGGAGGGGGCAGAATCGACACTGAATTGGTTATTTGGCGCCCCTAAAGGTGGCGCCCAGGCACGTTCCCCCTTCTGCCCCCTCCGGTCGCTACGCCACTGGTGTAGGACCTATTTTCTAATAGTTAATAATCTTTCTTGAGCTATCAGAGTCTTGAGTATATAGTTGCCAACTAAGAAAAAAACAGGTCGGGCCCTACTCGTTGGACTATGTGTGCATGATACAGAGCAGAGCTAATCAATTTTGGTATTGAAAGCCATTATAGACCTACTGTATAACTTACAAATAGTCTCTCAGATCAAATTTATTTCATGTTTCAATGAACTTCATGTTAATAAAAAAAAGTTTTCATCTTCTCCAATGTCTTTACTTTTGAGGATTCGTCACTAGCTGTAGTGACGTAGCTATGGGTTGTGGCGCCCAGAGGAAAGAATACACAATACCAAATGCATGGTGTGGGCGCGCAAAAATGTGCATACAAACTTGGTATAATCAAGTTGAGTTTTGGTCTTTCAAATCTGAATTTATATGCAATGCGCGCGAAGCGCGCGAAAATTTTGTGTTGAAGGGGGCACCCAAATAAAAAGTATAGGCCTAATTCTATGCATGGTGGGTTAAGGTTTCCAACAAAGTATTATCGTGTCGAAAGGGTATCCAGGTCTGATGGGTGCCCCCTTAGCCCGGGTGCCCGGGGGCGCGGCCCCCAGAGCCCATAGGAGTTACGCCACTGCTTTTGTATCAGTGGCACACGCCTAACCAGCGGTGCGTTCAAAAACAACAAATATACATTATATATAAACAAAATTATAACACAATTGAATATAGTCCTACATACAAAATTATGGCCTTAGTACAAAAATTAAGGGGTACTACACCCTCGATAAATTTGTGTCTATTTTTGCATTTTTTTTTAAAACTAATAACACACTGGTAACAAATTTAATGTATATTACAGGGGCAAGGAATCCAATTACTACACCCCTTGTCTTGAGTCATTGAAATTTCAGTGTAATAATTGGATTCCTTGCCCCAATAATATACATAACTTTTTTTTACCAGTGTGTTATTATTTTTTGAGAAAAATGCAAAAATAGTCAAAATTTACCACAGGGTGTAGTACCCCTTAAAGGAAAAAGAAATTGCCTGTCTGAACCCAAGTTGACTTGAAATGGGTCCTTAGCAGGAAGAAACTGGTGGATCATTTCATGTATGTAACATACCGTATTTCATGAGTTTACGCAGAAAAATGCGCATGCGGGAAATGGTGATATCATGAGTTTGCGCATCCCAAAGCTGCTCAAACCCAGCAATTCCTTGATATGCGCAGCTCTTAAAAGCTGCGTCCTTTTGGGATTTCCTGAGTTTGCCCATCATGCTCAAACTCGGGAAATCTATGTCTATGTTTTTATGCATCATGCTCAAACTCGGGAAATCTATGTTTTGAGCATCTGCGCATTCATGGAATTTCCTACTTTGCATCGACCTAGTCTCTTTTTGCAGTCGTTTTTATAAATAAATAAATTAGTATATTTTAATCATGTTGAAAGCTCTGATGACGTTCAAAGACTATACTGAATGGCAAATTGTTAAGAACAAATTTTTTAAAAAACAAAACAAGAAACAGTACCGTTTGCGTGCATCGATTCATTTTGATATATCATATAGGCCCTATCCCGGGACCAGTATATTGGGCCTACACACAAATATTCCCACTCCCTATATGCCTACATCTATAATGCATGCCGAGGTTTACAGGTTGATGGTGGAGTCTTTTGATGAAATAGCCGGTAGGCTTAAAATGTTGGATAGTGAAATATAGAGATAATGTCATATTCAGACTAAAATAGCCAGAAGGGTTATTTCACTTTAATACCTTGTCATGTAGGCTTTTAAGTTATTATCGATATCTGTATTACTAATATTATTTGAGCATTTCATTTCAAAATACTTAGTGGATTATCCGATTTGTGTATAGGCTAGTGTGATAGGATGCATCATTATAACCATATAATTTGGATCGTGCTTGTGTGAAAACGCACGTAGGGCCTACATGAAAGTCAAGTTTGCTTAGCTGAGTGTCATGTCATGATCACGAGTCTTATATACCGGTATATATATAGGGCCTACTTTTAGGCCCGATGCTACTTTGCCTTTTGAAAGATCAAGCACAATTATCAATAATATTATCATCATATCCTTTGTTTTCAAAAATGCTGATAATTTTTCATCTGATCTTTTTAATCTTTTGAGGAGTGTAGTATAGTATAGGGTCATTTGGTGAAAAGCTCAAATCCTCTGACTCTTTCATCAGCATGTTCAGAGGATTTGAGTCCTTCTTTTAAAGTTTTGAAATGCTAAAAGTCTATATTGTATATCCTTTCCTGTGAGTCCTTTCTTAAAGGAGCATACATATTGGAACAAAGTTGTGCATATTTAGACCATGGTCTAAAACATACTATTTTGGGGTTTTTCAGGACCATGACATAATTAAGATTGACAAGGTTACATCGGCGTTCTGGACCATCTCCTCATACTGTGATGAGTTCCCCGGTCATTGGTTACAGCTAGATATATTATTAGGCCTATATAGCCTAGTACATTACATGCAGGGTCATTTGGTGAAAAGCTCAAATTCTCCAATTCTTTCCTCGAGTGTCCTTCTTTCTTAAGTTTCTTTCCATATTAAGGTCTTCATTTCTTTCTTTTCTTTAATTTCTGTCTTTGATTATTTTTTAAATTTCTTTTCTTTCTTTCTTAAATTTCTGTTTTTCTTTCTTAAATTTCTTTTTCTTTTCTCTTTCTCTTTCTTTCAATCTTTCTTTTTCTCCTTAAATGTGATAATGGTGTGCAACTGTCATTAGCCCGGGGTCAAGAGATGAAGTCATATATAGGCCTACGATCGTTTTTCAACACTGCCTCATGCGGATTTTTGACATTATTTAATATCTAAACAATGTCAAAGCTTCAATTGGAATCGGCCAACTTAATGTTTGAAATCACCGGAATAGACAAGGAAATCTTTCTTGTTTAGCATTTAATTATGTTTACGAATTGATCGACAATAACGTGTTTAGTGATATAGGGCCGGTTTTGATTTTATTTTAAACTCCAAAATTCGTTATTTTTCCTGTTCACGCGCGCACATAATAGGTCTTCCCTATCTAGGTATATCAAACACTCAAGATTTGGAAGCCAGTGGTCCAGTTCATCGTTTGCACGATCAGGCTGGCATGATAGGGTCATTTGGTGAGAAGCTAAAAGCCTCTGATTCTTTCACCAAGTGAAGACCTGAGCGCAAGAAGACCGTAAGTCCACTTGGCCCCTCAACATGTATACAAAAAAGTTACGTATAGTTTCTTAGGGTTTTATCATGTTTAATACATGTTACAGGGTGAAAACATCATGAAAGGTTGTGAAAGATTTGTTTTGCACCCTGAACATGTATAAAACATTACCAAATCGAAACTATCTGAAACTTATAACTTACGTGATATAGGTGCTTTGATTTCTATTTCTGTATTTCAATCTTTTTCGTGCACATCATTTCCCTTTTAAACTATATCAGAAAAGGGTATTACAGCACAGCTAAAAGAGAATAGTGTGTGTTTTATGAGAAATTGCAAGAACCCCAAAATGGTTCTTTGGCCTTTGCAAAATCTTTTTCATGTCTATAAATGGTTCTTTCTAGCATTACATATATCCTACCACCAAATTCCAAGGCTTATCATATCAAAACTACAATACAAAATACACACCCATCCGCCTTACACAACCCCCACACACCCACCCAATCCTACAAACATACACGCGGTATTATAGATGTTGAGCGCAGAATGCGGAAAAATGCATTTTGAGCTCACCATATAAAGCATCACAAAAGCGTCTCATCACATAAACTAACCAGCACGCCCCTGTTGTACACTCACCCCACACCCGCCAAACAAATACTAAACACGCACATACATAATCTAGGCCACATCATTAATGGACTTTTAAGTATTTTTAAGCGCAGAATGTCGAAAATAAATTTGAGACTTTATAATAATGCTATATGATAACTACCGGTATTTAGAGCTCACTGTAAATGTCATATCACAAAACATGAACGTCTCACCAAAACAACTTATATACAACCCTTTTCTTCTTTCTTTTTCTTTCTGCGTTTCTATCGTCTTTGGTGCACTCTGTTTTTCCCTTTATCCCCAATATAATTATACTTGAAGTATTTCACACACCCAGATTTGGAAAATTTGTTTTCTTTTCTTTTTAAAATGCACATAATTATCATGATCATTTAGGCCTATATGGTCAAATCACAATTTTTAAAAGATTGTCAAGTTCAAAATAACATTTATAAATAATGTTCTTTCTTTATTTCTTTCATGAGGCCTATAAAAAAAAGTAAAACCCAAATCACGATAGGCCTATGCAAATGATTGACACATACGATTTATAATTATGCTGTATAATTAATATGTATCTCGTCTGTCAATCATTGTCAAATCAATGGCGATGTTGATTAAAGGGCCTATTAACATATTTCGTAAGTCATACAATTGTATAATACGCCGTGATTAGCCGCAAGTAAAAGCAGGAAGGTCAACTTGGCCATTAATGGTAAATTTTGCATAAATTAAAGGTCGCTAACCCCTGATTGTCGCTTTTTCTTTGCAAATTTTTAGCAAACACCACACCTATATTTATTATAATATTAATCACGTACTTATTTATGAAAAAGGGTACAATCTAACTATTCTGACAGTTATTTTGAATATATACCAATGGATAGGCCTATTCTACATACGGCATTGCGCGGTGCTCCATTATTAAAAGGGAAATCCCTGTTTGGACACGGTCAACATGGTAGAAGCGCTTATAAATCAGGCCTAATTCTTTGTTGAATAATAGTATTTTCACGTCACGAATGCAACATGGCATTCGCCTGTAGGCCTACATAATAACTTTAGAATGTAAATTTGATAATAACTAAATTGTCAGTTTCACCCGTATAGGCAGGGACAGATTTAGCGGCGGTCCGGTGGCCCTGCGCCAGTGGATTTTGCATGCGCGTATTTTGTGTGTGTGTGTGTGGGGGGGGGGGGCTTTTGGAGGTTATGAGTTATTGTATAATATTAAACAGTTTTGAACTGATTTTCTTTCTTTCATTTGTTTTTCTTCCTTTCTTTTCATCTAAAATCGGGATATCGGAAAGACTGAATGGACAGGAAACCCATCTTTTTTTTTTTTATTCCGCAAGTTTCTTTCTTCCTTCCTTCCTTTTTTTTCTTCTTAGTACTATAAGAACTATCCCTCAATATACTCAAACATGTTAAACATTCAAGTTTAGTGATATAGGGGCTTAGAAATGTGATTTCATTTTAAACTTTTTAAAAATCTTTCGACAGCCATGGTGTTACCGTGTTACTGTCTATGATTTATTAAACATTTTCATACAAAAGAAAGGTGGCTGATTTTAATTTTTTTTATCAATGATAAGAATCTGGTTAAATTATAGAATCCATTGATTTTATATATATTATACAGATTCCATTGATTAATAATAACACCCAGTCAATGATTAATACCAAAGAATTCAATATCCTAGCCATTCAGCTATTGTTCCTATTATATAACGTGACATTGCGCTAATCACCTTGTCAAGTGGACAATTGTTATGATATCCTTTCCTGTATTGTTTATCATTATTTTATTATTATAACCAATATAGTTCCCCAAAAAGGTACTTATTTTGTTAGATGAACAACTAAGTAAATAATAATAAATCAATAAATGATCAAATATGTTATGATAATAAATAAATAAACAGCCTATAAATAGATAAAAGATACATTATAAATACATAAGTAACAGAAGAAAGAGAATAATAATATAAACAAATTAAATTCTCCAATGTGACTTTTATTATAATACAAATAGTCCGGCTTATATCAATAATAAAACCACAGTATATTTATAATAATATTAATAACACTAATAATAATAATAATAATAATAATAATAATAATATAATAATAATAATAATAATAAGAAGAAGAAGAATAAAAATAATAACAACAACAATAATAATAATAATAATAATAATAATAACACTAATAATAATAATAATAATAATAATAATAATAATAATAATAAATAATAATAACACTAATAATAATAATAATAATAATAATAATATACAATTCTGATGATAGAAAGCAAAATTAAATCTTCAGAGCAATAATTTCCTCCGTTTTGACAGTTGTACCGTCCGTGATCATGATGCAAGTTAGCTTTACGTGTTGACTTCGTTCCACGGTTCCATACGTTCATGCTCATTTCAAGGAAATTCCTAGTTTGCGCAGGCTGCTCAAACTCGGAAATTGGCTGTTTGAGCATCGCGATATCAAAGAAATTCCCAGTTTGCGACGCTGCTCAAAATCGGAAATTCGGCTGCGCAAACTAGGGAATTCGTTCAAATTCGCATACACGCGCAAAGTCGAGATATCACTGAAATGAGCATGCTCAAAGGCGGAAATCACTACTATGCATGCGCAAAACAAAAGGCGTCCTTTCTTGATATCCGGGGTCTCACATAGCTCATCATTTCTGCGCTCGGGCGCAGAACATCCACTGTCGGAGTTGATGCGCCCGGGCGCAGTCCCTTATATGTAACGGTGGATCATTGCTGCGCTTCGGCGCAGAAAATCCACTGTCGGAGCTTCTGCGCCGGAAGTCAAATAAATTATTTTCTTATTTTATTAATAAAATATAATTATGCATGCGTATAATAACTGACAGCAAAATAATAGATTTTCTTATTATAATAACGGTGGATCATTGCTGCGCTCGGGCGCAGAACATCCACTGTTTTTTTTTGGAGTAACTGCGCTCAGAAAAAAAAAAAAAAAAGTCTAGAGTCTAATATAATATAATTAACCAAATAATTTGGTTGCCAGCTTTTACGTGAACTTGCCACTATATGCTTAAACAAGCACATAATATTTCCAAAATAGAATAAATGTATAGGCTAATATAGATACCGGCGACATGAAACCACGTTTAGGCTGACGAAAAAAGAAAACCCTGTTCTACGGGCCCGACCGACCCAGATTTTGAACAAATTGGGAAAAAATCTTTTTTTTTTTTGTATTTTCTCAAATTGCAAATTATTTACAGATTTTGTTGATATTTTTGGGTTATTTCCAAAAAAAAAAAAAATGGCCGACCGACCCTACTTGAAAGGTCCGTCCGCCCGTAGAACAGGGTTTCTTTTTTTCGTCGCGACCTTATCGGTTCCTTTTATCTATTAACCACAAAATAACGCCGCATAATTATCCCCATTGACATTGTTCTGAATGTTTTGTTTGCCGTGGATTAAAATTGACATTGATCTTCGGTTATGCTAATTTTTGGACCCCCTCCGCTTGTTTGGGAATCCGATGGATTTAATACACCTACTTAAAAAAGGCCGAATAGCAAGTGGTCATGTGTCAATCAGAATTATATTTGAATAGGAATTATCTGAGATAGCAATTGCGGTTACATGAAAAGTACCGACAAGGAAACGTGAACGGGAAAAAAAGATGAAGAAAAAGAATGAAGAAGAAAGAAAACAGTAAAGAAATTAAACTTGTAAAAAATTGCTTATATTCTTTGTAATTAATAATAAAATAAATTAATAAATAAATAGGAATTATCGGAGGCATTTGCGGTTACATGAAAAGTACCGACAAGGAAACGTGAACGGAAAAAAAGATGAAGAAAAAGAATGAAGAAGAAAGAAAACAGGAAAGAAATGAAACTTGTAAAAAATTGCTTATATTCTTTGTAATTATTATTATACTAATTATTATTTTGTGTCCGGGGCAGCTTGCACCCTGGCCCCCACTGGTTACGCCACTGCTCCTATTTAGACCCATTTATACAGACATTAAATCATGACAATAGTTAAATGGAGTTTACCTATTATGATTTTATTAACCGTTAAAGAAATTCTCTAAATTTTGCTTACCTTGGTCAACGGGCAATACTTGTTAACAGTCGGGCAACGCTGTGAATTGTAGAAATATATCTTTCTCCGGTTCATAGTTTTATATTGAAGCCGATATAGCCTATTTTGCGCTTAAAACGTATTCAAGCTTCCGGCGCAGTTACTCCAACAGTGGATGTTCTGCGCCTTGAAAGCGCAGCAATGATCCACCGTTATTATAATAAGAAAATCTATTATTTTGATTATTTTTATTAATATAATAAGAAAATATTAGTTATTGTACGCATGCATATTGTATTTTATTAATAAAATAAGAAAATAATTTATTTGACTTCGGCGCAGAAGCTCCGACAGTGGATTTTCATGCCAGCGCAGCAATGATCCGCCGTAATTTCAATAAGAAAATGCATTATTTTGCTGTCAATTTGAAGTTATAGTTATTATACACATGCCTATTATAAAAGGCCTAATACTAGTTATTATACGCATGCATATTTATTAATATAGGCCTGATAAGAAAATGTATTATTTTGCTTCCGAGCGCATCAACTCCGACAGTGGATTCTCTGCGCCCCGGGCGCAGCAATGATCCACCGTTATTATAATAAGAAAATCTATTATTTTGCTGTCAATTCGGTTATACTAATAGCAATAAACTTCTCGGAGTTTAGTTATTATACGCATGCATAATTATATTTTATTAATAAAATAAGAAAATAATTTATTTGACTTCCGAGCGCAGAAGCTCCGACAGTGGATTTTCTGCGCCCGAGCGCAGCAATGATCTGCCGTAATTTCAATAAGAAAATGTATTATTTTGCTTTCAATTTGGAGTTATAATAGGCCTAATACTAGTTATTATACGCATGTATATTTATTAATATAGGCCTAATAAGAAAATGTATTATTTTGCTTCCGAGCGCATCAACTCCGACATTGGATGTTCTGCGCCCCGAGCGCAGAAATGATCCACCGTTATCCCTAATACGAAAACGCTATGATATTCTCCACCCGGCGCAGTTACTCCAACAGTGGATGTTCTGCGCCCGAGCGCAGCAATGATCCACCGTTACATATAAGGGACTGCGCCCGGGCGCATGAACTCCGACAGTGGATGTTCTGCGCCCGAGCGCAGAAAATGATCCACCGTTACATATAGGGGACTGCGTCCGGGCGCAGCAACTCCGACAGTGGATGTTCTGGGCCCGAGCGCAGCAATGATCCACCGTTACATATAAGGGACTGCGCCCGGGCGCATGAACTCCGACAGTGGATGTTCTGCGCCCGAGCGCAGAAATGATCCACCGTTATTATAATACGAAAATCTATTATTTTACTTCCGAGCGCAGCAACTCCGACAGTGGATGTTCTGCGCCCGAGCGCAGCAACGATCCACCGTTACATATAAGGGACTGCGCCCGGGCGCATCAACTCCGATAGTGGATGTTCTGCGCCCCCGAGCGCAGAACACCCACTACCGGAAGTTCTGCGGAGGGGCGCAGGAGCTCCACTGGTGGATGACGTACATAACTCCAATCGCTTTTGGAGAAACCTGAATCGCACGCATGGTCAGTGTACTAAATCGCCGTCGTATTTGCCTGCTGAGCATGCGCATGATTCGCTGTTTTTCAAAAGCGACACGTAGGCCTATATTGACACCCTCTGTCGGTCAACGTTCTCTAAAATTGCACACATAACTTGTGTAGTTAGCGACAATGATTCAGTCTGGGTATAAACACAGCTTTACACAATGACTAATTTACATAGGCACAAAAGACCGTGTTCATGTACCGTTACTCAGCCAAACATGGCAGAGTAGGTCCCGGATCTTCTGTACATGTTCCTATCTCCTCAACGTTATACCTTTCCAACAAGGAAAGAGATACGAAAGGCGAACGTCTAGTGGAAATCGTAGTGACGGAGGTGTGAGTACCTCGGGCTACAGTGCCGCTAGTCCAATGAGTCCGAATAATCAGACCCAGAATAAAATATTAATTTCTGACATGATCGTGTCCCGGGATCGTGTTTTGGGTCTGAACTGTTTCCATTCGAAATGTTGATGCCAAAATTGGACCAAAAGTCAAAGACATGAAAGAAGCACATGGTCCTACTTCACAGTTTTTTATGTTGCGTGAATCACTCTATTGTGGACCTAGACCGAATAATCAGTCCCAGAACAAAATATTAATTTCTGACATGATCGTGTTCTGGGTCTGAACTGTTTCCATATGAAATCTTGATGGCAAATTGGACAAAAGAAGCACATGGTTCTACTTGACAGCTTTTTAATCCCTATTCATGTTACATGAATCATGCTATTGTGGACCATCCTTCTGATACTTGAGTGTTTGGTCAAGCAGAACGGTCTTTTGTCTACCTCTCTGTTTGTAAACAGATGAGGAGGTAAAAATTGTCATCCTCGCCGAATAGGAAAGACAGCGTAATAGTACGGCACTATTGTGGACCATCCTTTTGATACTTAACATGCTTAAGTAATTTGGACAAGCGGAACAGTTTTGACAGGCCCTTTGTCTACCTCTCTGTTTGTAAACAAACGAGGAGGTCGAAATTGTCCTCCATCCTTCCTTCCATATACGTGCTTACCTCAAATGGTTGAGTATCAACGCACAGGCTTTACGTGCACAGTTTATATGCACGATCCTGGAAGTTGGAACCTAGGATTGATTGCAGATATCAGAACCGGGGCATAGTACGGCACTATACAGTGCCCGACACTAGCTAAAATGATAGTTTCTCGATCATGAGAGTATGAATGTTATGCGTGGACTGCGTAATGTCGCAAGTTTAGTGGAATGACACGATAGCATGATCGATTGTACACGCACAGGAAATGCAGCGGTACCCAAAGCGTGTGTGATTGTCATTGCGTGCCAATTGAGCTCTCATGATTGAGATACTATTATTTTAGCTATACATAAAAGTACTCACATGCAGGGACCGTCTTTTGGAATTTGCAGGGAGCATTAAATAGCTCTTCTGGAGCCTTCAATACAGGCCTTCAAGGAGAGCTGTTTAGAGTATTTACAATAGAATGTAAAAGGAGAGCTAAAAATCACTCTCTTATATCAGATTCAAGGAGAGCAGTAAAAAGTGATTGCTCTGGCTCTCTTCAAAAGGCAGTCCCTGCACAATGTGCAGTGCACATGTTCAGTTTTGTGATATAATCCTTAAAAATAACACTATGAAGACTTCCTGCATCTCTTTTCTTCATTAAGTTAAGAACCAGAATCTGGTTGCAAAAGTCCACCACCTTTTTTGCACATAGTTTTCTCAGCAGTGGCGTAGCTGGGATTTTTTTTCCAGGGGGGCAAGCCTGTATGGGGCGGGGGCCCTGAAATCCACCAAACAAAAATGTTGCCGCCCCTTCCTCAACAGCCCGAAAAGGTTGACCCATTTTTTTCACGGTGGTTTGAAAAAGTGAAGAGCAAAAAAAAAAAAAAGGGATTATAGGCGCTAGCGCCCTAAAAGCAACACATTTTGATTTATATAGTACCATTTTTTCCCCTCCTCTCCCTTTTTCCTCTCTCTCTCCTTTTTCCTCTTGTTTCCTTGCACTAGGGGGAGGGGGCCCAAATAGCGCTAGGGGGCGGGGGCCCAAACAGGCAATTTTTGCTAGGGGCAATTGCCCCCCCCCCGCCCCGGCAGCTACGCCACTGTTTCTCAGTCGTCAATCCAGAAGGTTGGTGAATGAGGGCAGCAGTCTAAGTGCTTAACGATAGTTGTGCATTGCGTAATGTGTGACTGGCGCACGCGTATGTGAATTGACGTGAGCGTGAGTTGGGATTTTATTGACGCACATAGTAACAAAAGCCGAATAATTTTTGCCTTATAAGCCGAACAAACTTTAGGACATGTCTAAACCGTAGCAGTTCTAATAAATTGAAACTCCCGGCTGCGATCGGGAGTTCCAAGGAATGCTGTGTACATGTATGTGTCGCTGTGGTTTAGTGTGCATTCACATCTGTACTTAGCTGTTGGATTGAAGACATTTTTGCTCTTCAAATGATTACAAGTTACACATTTGTAATCATTTTCACCACATGATATGATATGAAAACAGGTTTAAGCAATGTAAGAATAATGGATAGGTCAAACAGGTTGTAAATTGTTATTATGTTGTTCCTTGATTGTACCCTCATGAACAATTTGACGGTAAATGACCCACCCATGATACACCTTTCGTGTGGGTCATATGGTGCATCATACAAGTGACAGGGGCATTATACAACCAAATTAAAATACCAATCAAAGATTTTCTGTATTACACACAAATAGCACAAGCCCATCTTGATCAGTTATTTTCATAATTACATGAGTGTGATATATGACCTATTCAGAAGATCTTTGACTGTCCATTTAGAGGGTCAGAATTTCGGCGAGAATCCGAGAATCGATTCTTGCAAAGATTCTCGTAAATAGATTTGCGTGAATCAAAGTTGATTCTCGCAAATTTATTCTGCAAGAATCAAGATTGATTCTCGTACTGTGAAACAAAATTCTGACCCTGAATTATTTTATTTTAAATCTAGCTTTTAATCAAGCTCAGTTAGAGAAAAAAAGATACGATTTTGTCTTTTGCCTAATATCGTGTCATAATGGCCAATATTTTGAGTAGTGAATACCGACGAAGTGTATTTTTTTAAGTAAAACTGGTTTTTTTCCCACAAAAATTGTTTTAAATGAACAAAACCGTCACAAACATCTAAGCCGCTGAACCGCATTATCGCACGATCATTGAGGATCAACAATCGTACCGCCATTGCGTTGTGGCACATGCATCTTATATCACCATCCACTATTGTGTGATATTATACGTACACCAAAAAACCATTCAAATTATGTGAATTCTTTACAAGACACACCCACTGAATAAGAATGTATTTTGCATTGATGAAGAAGTAACTTCAAGTAAGTCTTTGTTCTTTCTTGTTAAATCCAGGTACCAGTGAGACATCAGTATGTTAGGCATTTCTCAGCAACTACAGCTGCTGCACAGGCAATCATGGTGAGATTTTCTAGCAGACACTTTACATGTATAAAGATGAGCATGTCAAACCCTACCACAGTCAGACCATCCCAGTCAGCTATATAATATTCACTGAGATTACAAAGGAGTCAAGGACTTGAATAAAATATCTGACCCAAACCAACCATGTATAGTTTCCATTTTCACTCTAATTCCCAAATATTTCCAAGGTTGGATAAACAGTAAGATCAAAACATTCATTGATTCTGAGTAGGATCAAGATGTGATGTTATTTCATTTTCTATTTGACTCACAAATGCAGTCATTGCAGAGTGTAGAAGAGTTGCAGTGGAAGCATTGCTTTTAGACTACAAAAGTTTCTCTGGTTTAACCATTTTTATTGGTTGGTTTTGTTATAACCGAGCACTGAAAGGTATGCTCTGGACCTGGTCTGATTTTATTGAACAGGACTGCAAAATTAGTGTCCCTGACTGGAGCCTGTGGCTATGGGTTAGATAATCCAGTTCAGTCAGGTTCAGGGGAAAAGGTCCGGTCAGTGTGGGATGGTCACCCAATCCTAACCTAATACTAAATTTTTTGTGACAACAAAGAAAAATTTGTTTGGAAATGGCGTAGAATTTTTTTCAGTTAAAGGGGCATTTCGTGATCCACAGCCTCATCCCCCCACTTTTCTCAAAAAAAGTTGAGATTTTTACATCACTGGAAACCTCTGGCTACATAATGTTTATGTACAAAATATTTCTTGCAGATTAATTCGTTCAGCAAAGATATCGTGAAATTTGAATTTCGTTCTGGTGCATCAGAACGAAATTACAACGCATTGTCTATGGAGCAGTGTGATACACATAATCATGCATAACTCATGAACGCAAAATCGGAATCAACTGAAATTTTGGGAATAGGTTTTTTTAGTGGATATCTAATGAAAAATGACATAAATAGAGGATGCTAGGATCACGAAATACTCCTTTAAGAGACATAGAGTGAGGGAAATATCAAGACATTTTATTTTATCAATTTCAAGTGAAAGAATACATCTTAGTGTTTAAATACTGTTTATAAATATCAAAAATCTCATTGGGCTTAGGTGGAAATGTCTCCCCTAACTCCGCCCTTAAGTAAGAACTTGATCCAGAACTATTGGGGTTGCATCCCATATTCTATCAAAATTCTTCCCTGAATTGAAATATTCAAATTAGGGGCTTAGCAAATATGTGACTTTAGCCTTGCACATTAAATGTATACACATGTAGGAGAATTTTTCTTGTTTTCTTTTCTTAACCATGAGCTTTTTTTTGTATCTTTCTACCAGCAGCCATCTCCCAAAGCCGATGCTGTGAAGACAGTGACACTGATACCGGGTGATGGTGTAGGGCCAGAGCTGATGAATTCAGTTAAGGAAGTGTTCCGTAGTGCTGGAGTACCAGTTGAATTTGAAGAAATCTTCCTAAGGTAAGATTGCGGATCTATTATTGTATACTAGAGTAAGCGATCAATCACCAATTGTCAAATGTTTTAAAGATACTTACGAAGCTCTTTCTGGGTACATTCTTGTGGGATAATTTTTTTGTCACACAATTGGCAATGATGCAAATAATATGTTACAAAGAAAGGTACCTAACATCACAGAATTAGAAAAGGAGAACTGTGACTCCCTATAACGCCACATACAATCGCACCATCAGCTATGGGGAGAAACTGGGGGTATTCGGGTCCTTGCTGATGGTGCGCGGAGACGAACAAAAACAATTCTGCGTCTCATCATTATTGTCTTGGTATTGCGCGCAAGTCGCATATGTGCGTCTCTCAAATGCGCCCATCATCAATCTGAGGGAAACCGAATATCCCCAATTTTTTGCTCCATGCCTGTATATCTCTAATTCTGTGGTTAACATAAATTATTTTGTTATGATCATCATTCCATCACCTGCAACATAAAAAGGATAATTATCTTGGGCTTTATTCTTCAGAAATGTTGCCCATTCTTGATATACATCTGTTGGGAGGGGATTTGAAAAACATGTGTAGCAGGCTGTTGCTAGAACTAGCCCCGTTCTCAAACCATGACGCCTCTCGAACAGCGAGTGCAGCGAGCGACAGTTGGAAAATCTTTAGATCATCATACAGGTATCAGAGTACAGCACCAGGCTGTTGGAAATAACAATAACAACAGCAGCACCATGTGCAGGTAACCCTGGCTAAATGGGGTGAATAAATAAATGTGTAATCTTCATTCCATGTTTTTTGTTATGACACAGTGAAGTGCAAGTTGGGCAGAGTGCTACAATTGACGATGTGATTGACTCATTCAAGAGAAATCATGTTGCTCTTAAAGGCACCATACACACACCTACAGGGAGTGGTGGGGAACTCAAAACACTCAATATGAAGCTCAGGTGAGTAGTGGAGATGATGATTTAGAAGTAGGTACACACTGGGCCATTCTGATACATATTTTTGCTTCTAATAGGACTATTAGACAGCTAAATAGTTGTCATGTAAGCTCAGTTGGTAAGGCTCCTGAGCACTGGTGTGTTGCAGTGTGAGTTCGAGTCCCGGTACAGTCTCTGCATATTCCTGTGGAATAAATGAGCTAAATTGAAATTTCCTTTGGCAAGGAACTAACTTACCCATACAAGACCTCAAGAGGGCTGACCCTGGCTGCGATGGTTTATTTTGGTTTATATAGGGTGTGCGCTACTTAGCGGCAAGTCCCTGATTGTTGCTAAATGGTTTATATGGCGTGTCTTGGACCACAGTGGTCAGCAAATTCCTATAAAGTGTGCTTAGCTTATGCCTATGGCACTATATATGATTTTTTTTTAAATATCCAAACCACTGGAGCAATTTACTCGAACCTTGGAATCGGATTGTTTGGTGTTTGGCCTCCATATAAGGTAGAAATCATAACAGCCCATCCACCTTCAAATGAATCAGTGCAAATAATTACAAATCTTATCAAATTTACTTCCATTACAGCATTCTGTAACATCATTTGTAATGTTTTCATGCAGGAGAGAACTGGATGTGTTTGCCAATGTAGTAAGATGCAGAAGTATTGCAGGCATTGAGACTAGACACAGTAACTTGGACTTTGTTGTGATCAGAGAGCAAACTGAAGGCGAATATAGTGCATTAGAACATGAGGTAATTATAGTATTTTTACTTTTGGGCAAATTGGTAACGGGAACATGTGTAGGGAGCTGTCCCATGCACACATCCATGCGGCATCTTTATATGTGTGCTTGAATATGCCAGCGCTTTAAGTGAATACTCATGATTGTGTGAGCAAAAAAAAGACTGTTTAATGCAAAGCAGTGTAAAGAAGTGTTAGATTGCCAAGTGGTCTAAGGCGCTGCACTATCACTTGATTCAAGCCTTGGGCTTTCCTTAGGTGAGAATTCTCTTCCCTCTCTCGAAATATTCTTGCAAGGTCGTGAATCCTGCAATTATGTTCAGTTACTGAATATAGGCCTAATTGTAGAATTTCTTCTCACCCCCTATACATTGCTTAGCACATGCAGGTTTAGGTAGTGTATGTGCGACATGTGGTGGTTTGGAAGCTGTTGGTCAAGTGTATTGAAGAGTCTTCCCTGTGCACGTTAAAGTAACCGAGATGTTCACAAAGAGAAGGGACCATCCCTGGTTCTGGTTGCGGTAATGGACCCCAATAGAAATGAGCTTCGCAAGAGGTTTTCTTGGGTTATCCAGGACAGTCGACTCAAACAGAGTAAAAATGAAGCATTTTAAGGTTACATTGTATTTGATATGTCAAGTTTCATCTTTCATATTACAGAGTGTACCTGGGGTAGTTGAATGTCTGAAAATCATCACCAGAGTCAAATCGGAACGCATTGCTAAGTTTGCGTTTGACTATGCTACAAAACATGGAAGGAAACGTGTCACAGCTGTTCATAAAGCAAATATCATGTGAGTTTTTGATTTCATTTAATAAAAAGGTATAGCCAATAACTAAAAAAATGATGATGCTTTGCCTTTGAAAACTAAATTGATCTTCCCAATGGTACTTGGTAGGTGGTAAAGTAATTGCAACATCTTATAAGAAACCTGTTCATTCTTAAAATCTTATTTTCTTCAACTTTGGACCTACTACAAAAAAAAAGGTGCTTTCTTGGGGACTAAGCCTAAAGCGATTCCTTCCTTGTCATCACCAATCAATGTTAGGTATTACTAAGGGACTGGTTTCAAAGATGAATAGGGGAATGGGGATTAACTCCGTTTATTCAATATGTTACATCACTTTCTTCTACTCTTGTAAATTTAGTACAAAATGTTATGACCAAAGTATGATATCAGTATGAGTAGAACAATGCATGTCACATTCTTTCCTATGGCTGTTCTGCATTAAAATTAACATAATTCAAGTCATTGTTGTATTTTCAAGGTGCATTTCATTTAAGACTACCAAGATTTATGAGCCAGTCACTAGATGAACTTTGCTGTTTTTTATTCTCTCACTCAGGAAACTTGGAGATGGTCTATTTCTTGAGAGCTGTCAGCAGGTGTCCCAACTATATCCTAAAATCCAGTTTGATGCAATCATCGTAGACAACTGTTGTATGCAACTGGCTTCTAATCCTTACCAGTTTGATGTGCTAGTAACACCCAATCTCTATGGTAGCATTGTGGACAACTTAGCAGCTGGACTTGTTGGAGGAGCTGGGGTGGTGCCAGGAGAGAGCTTCTCACAAGATTATGCCATTTTTGAACCGGTAAGAGTTTAGATAGTAGATCTATATAGTAGTCACTGTCATTTTTAGCACACCAAAGATGCCAGAGCGCCACAGCATAGGCTCATGTATTTCACAAGTGCAAGTGTAGATAAGTGACTTTACAACTGTGCATCATCAGTACTTTTACAACTTATTCCAATGCTGTAATCCACTGTTATTAACTTTTAGGAATCTTCCATAGTTGGTGTATTGATTCAAAGTGTGTGGGTTGTGCCAAAAAATATGTGCCAAGTGCTGCATGCACAAATCTTTGCAATGCTTAAGAGGCATTATCTGTTATTTTGGAGAATTTTTATAAAATGTTTGCCACGGTCAAAAAATGGATTTCCTTTAAACTTTGATATTTGATGGACCTTGACCTGAAACAAACACACATGAAATAAATTTGGGAAAAATATCCCCGTTGCCATGGTAACAGCCAAATTTCCATTTTAGGCCTATTTTCACAATTTTTGCATTTTTCAGCAGTCAAATTGTCAAGTTTTGAAGCCAGTCTTACTAATATACACAATATATATATACTGTTTTCTTTATAAGGTATGAATAGGTCAAACCTTAGATGCCGCATTGAAAGTATAAAAATAATCACCAGATGTCAGGGTGGGTTATACCATTTATTTGAAATAGGGGTGTTTTTCAATTTTTTCAAAGTATGAAAATATACCAACTTTATATAGCTCATAAACCATATGGTAGTGTTCTGATTTCAACATCGACCACAGCATGTTGAGATGATACATTGGTCTTATGAAAAATTTACATTTGAGCTTGGGGAAAAAATATCTGTTTATACAGTGTTGCCAGACATTTTCCTATTTTTTCGAAATTCAGCACAAGTCTCACCTTAAGTTAAATGATGTGAAAATGAAACTTCACCCTTTCAAGGAACATTTTTTAGAAAGAAAGTTAATTTCATATCAAATTTGATCAGTTATTATGTCAGTGTTGTTCCAAACCACATGGGTGTTGCCAAAATCGGGGTTTAATTGTAAGATGTGAATATTTTTCAGCTTTTTCAGCTATTTTTCAGTCTTAAAAATACCAAAATACAATGGCATGCATTCCTAAAATAAAGATGTGAAAATGAAACATCAACCTCATCATGTTGAGATGATACATTGGTCTTATGAAAAATTTACATTTGAGCTTGGGGGAAAACATCTGTTTATACAGTGTTGCCAGATATTTAACTATTTTTTCAAAATTCAGCACTATAGTCTCACCTTAAGTTGAAAATTAAAGTTTATTAGAAAGAAATTTACTTTCATATTAAATTTGATCAGTTGTATAAATGGTCAGTGTTGCTTCAAACCACATGGGTGTTGCCATAATTAGGGTTAAATAGCGAGATGTGGATATTTTCAACTTTTTACAAGTTTTAAAAATACCAAAATACCATGGCATGCATTCCTTAAAAAATATGTGAAGAGAGAAACATCAACTTCACCATGTTGAAATGATACATATTTGGTCTTATGAAAAATTTACACTTATGCTTGGGGAAATGTTTATACAGTGTTGCCAGTTATTTTCCTATTTTTTCGAAATATAATACAAGTCTCACCTTATGTTAAATGACGCAAAAATGAAACTTCACCTTCACGAAGAAAGTTCATTAGAATGAAATTTACTTTCAAATTTGATCAGTTGTATAAATGGTCAGTGTTGTTCCAAACCACATGGGTGTTACCATAGTTGGGGTTTAATAGTGAGATGTGGATATTTTCAAATTTTTTGTAAGTCTTAAGGGCTCAAATACCGACGTTTTCACATATTTTTTGTGGACCTGAGAGCACATTAGACATATATTGAAATTTGCGATATAATACCAATTTTATTGATATTTTTGAAATTTAACAGATCTCAAAAGTAAATTGTATAAATCTAGTGATATGTACACTCTAATGACAGCCTATTCATTTTTTTGAATAGAAAGTCTATTCATTTTTTTAAAATAGAAACTCATCAATTTGAATAGATCCTTATCATTTTTAAATCGAATCATATCGTTTGATGCGATTTAGTATCAACATCGCAGAAAACTTTGAATCGACACACTCATCAAAATGACGTCAACGATAATGAGGGATTTCATTGGTCAAAAATACGCATACGCTGCTGTATCCGGGGTCTTGGTGGCCGCCATTACACATTTGTACAGTACGGTGGGGACATAGGCACTAGTAAGAATCCACTTTTATTGATATATTAATCTAGCATCTGTATTTTTGTGTTCATTATGTTTTAAAAGTACGTTAGAATCTCAGTTGAAATAATAGGAAACAAAACCACGGGTGAAGAACACAGGGCAAACGCATAATTTAACACCATAGATTTTATATTTTCAAGCAAATACATTATAATTTTCTGCCATCCTCTTTTAAGACCGTAATTTTATAGATAATTTCTGTAATACGTGTCACCATGCTATCAAATACACTCGATGGCTATTTAACACCACAGTGTTGAGTCGTATAGTGTTCCCACTCTTAGCGTGAAGCGGACAAGAGATGACGCATTTCCCCAAATTAACATGACTAGAATTTTAACCAGATTCTAGTCAAATAGATTCAAATAAATTGAATGGATTCTAATCAACTGCAACTAGTAAACTATTCATTTTTTGATATATTACGTATTATTTTGATAAGGATCAAATCAAATTTGAATAGTTATCTAATCATTTTGATTAGATAACTTGTAAAAAATGATTAGTTCCCTCATCAAATATTTGATTAGACTCTCCGTATCATTTTGATTAGATTCTAGTAAGTCACCTATCGATACGGCAGTCTAATCAAATTTGATTAGTTTCTAATCATTTTTGATTAGTTTGTTTTAAGAGTGTACTTAAAGTGTATGTAGCTGGAATGAAAAGCCATCCATCATATGAAAATTTGACCTTTTCAGTATTGAAGATATAGATTTTTCACCAAAACACCTAAAAATGTGGGTCTTTTGGGAAAAAATCTATATCTTCACTATGAAAGGTCAAATTTTTCAATAAACAATAATTAATTGATTAGTGGTCGGCTTTTCATCCCAGCTACATACACTTTAAGTACACATCATTAGATTTATTAAGTTAACTTTGAGGACAGTAATATGTCAAAAAATAAAAAATAAATTCAATATATATAATTTACCCTAAAATTTTTATTGTATCGCGAAAAATCAAAATTATTTTATATCAGAAGGACATTCCTCGTATTCAAATGCAATTTGGTATATCTGATGTGCTCTCAGGTCTGACAAAAATACTGTGCAAAGGTGGGTGACCAACCCCTTAAAATGTAACACAGAAAACAACAAACATGTATACTTTAAAATATACATAAAAGCCATAATTTTTTTACCAATATACACACACTAGCTAGGCTAAAATAAATTAAAATAACATAAGATTGTTACATTACAAAAAGATGCATATAAGAGTAAGATAATGTTTAAATTACGCCTACCCCATATTATTAAAGCACACAAACCAACTATAAAAATATGGGAAGAAATGGGCAACAAACTAGATCCAGCAAATGTCTCGAAAGATATGAGAATGTACAAAGACAATAATGCACAGAACCTTTTCACAGCCAGACAAATTAATGTCCAGTTACTTTTCCCGAGAGGAGCTCGCGAGGAGAATAGAAAGTATGACATTTAATGTCATGCTGAAGAAGAAATGACCATTGAAATGTTGCATGTTGCATGATATTGTTGCTAATTCTCTGTCATTCAAGCATCCCCTGCTCATTGATGACATGAATTTGTGTGAGCTTGTGAAAAGGAAGCAGCTAACTAAAATTAAGCTTTCAAGACTGAAGGAGATTTATATGAACACTTTTGCAGATACTTGCAGGGTTAAAACAAAATAAAAAATCACCTAATGTTGATAAAAGTTGTCTGAGGAAATATCCGTTTCAAGTAGAAAAAGAGGACTACTGGGCACAGTATACCTCTGACATGACCCCGGAGGGGGTTCTCCCTAGTTATAGGTATACGGGGATGTGCCACGGTTTTGGGGGTACCTTAACAATTTTGGTATATCGATTGGTGGGTTTTCAGTGCAGACAATACGCCAAATTGGGCGCATTTGGGCAAAAGTACCCATAAAAGCGCCCAATTAGGACAAATTTGGGTGCTTTTTGGGTGTTTTTTGTGAAAAATTGGAATACTATAGCTATAACTTTAATAAGGTGTCATTTTAAAATTGAAAATGTATCTACATTTCACTATTAACTCCATTCATAGTGGCATCATCAATGTGGTTTATTCATGGCAGCGATTTAAACAATATAAATCCTAAAGTGAGACATACGTTGAATTTTGAATATTATGTGATAATATCTGGCATAGACTGGCAATAATGTATAGAAGGAAATATTTTCCGAACTCAAATTTAATATTTAAATTCACACACTAAGTGTTCTTAGGTTAATTTTTAACCTTAATATTGCGTTCATTCCACAACAATTTTAAGGATGTGTACTATTTTTAAGACTTGTAAAAAGCTGGAAATATCTAAATTGTCATATTAAACGCCAGCTATGGCAATACCCATATGGCTTAGAATAACACTGGCCATCCCAGATGATCAAATTGAATATGAAATTAACTTTCTTTCTAAAAGATATGTTTCAGTATTGAGGTGAAGTTTCATTTTCATATCTTTTAACTTAGGGTGAGACTTGTGTTGAACTTTAAAAAAATAGGAAAATATCTGGCAACACTGTATAAACTGATGTTTTACCCCCCCCCCCCCAAATCAAAATAACTTTTTAATAAGGCCAATGTATCATCTCAACATGACGAGGTTGATGTTTCTTTCTTTATTATAGAAATGCATTTTGGTATTTTTATGACTTGTAAAAAGTTGAAAATATCCACACCTCACAATTAAACACCAATTGTGGCAACACCCATGTGGTTTAGAACAACACTGACCATTATAACTGATCAAATTTGATATGAATAAAAACTCTCTTTCTAATAAATGTTCCTTGAAAGGGTGAAGTTTCATTTTCACATCATTTAACTTAAGGTGAGATTTGTGTTGAATTTCGAAAAATAGGAAAATGTCTGGCAACACTGTATATACAGATGTGTTTTCCCCAAGCTCAACTGTAACTTTTTCATAAGACCAATGTATCATCTCAACATGCTGTGGTCGATGTTAAAATCAGAACACTACCATATGGTTTATGAGCTATACGAAGTTGGTATATTTTCATACTTTGAAAAAATTGATAAACACCCCTATTTCAAATAAATGGTATAACCCACCCTGACATCTGGTGATTATTTTTATACTTTAGTGCGGCATCTAAGGTTTGACCTATTCATATCATATAAAGAAAAAAATATATATATATTGTGTATATTAGTAACACTGGCTTCAAAACTTGACAATTTGACTGCTGAAAAATGCAAAAATTGTGAAAATAGGCCTAAAATTGAAATTTGCCTGTTACCATGGCAACGGTGATATTTTTTTCGAATTTATCCCATGTGTGTTAGTTTGAGGTCAAGGTCCATCAAATATGAAAGTATAAAGAAAATCCATTTTTGACCGTGGCAAAACTATTCTAAAAAATAACAGATAGTTCCTCTTAAATTTCAAGGTGCAAATTTTCTTTATATTTCGGTCTTTTAGCCAGTAAATGTAGCCTGAGGAACACTCTTTGCTTTCCATGAGCGACAATTTTGAGTCAGTGCTCTTTAGGTCTAATCTCTTTGTGTGAAAGGCATGCTAGAGTGAGCCAAAAATAGTTCACTTTTCATTTAATGTATATTACCTTTTGCTTAAAAAGTCACATTTTTAAGAGTCTTGGTGTTGCAGCGACACAACTTGCGACACCGTCACAGCATTTTCATTCAGTGTAATCTTTACAATCCTCCGGTTATATGATCGGTCAAGTGTCAGCAGATCATCGTAGATACCAAGAAGATTCAGTAGGTTTATGTGTCTTGATCTCTATGGCTTCCCTATGCGGAGGATTGGAAACACTACACTACACTAAATGAAGATGCCATGATGGTGTCACAAGCTATGTCATAGCTAAACTTGCTAATACTCTGAATAAAGGTTAACTTTTTCAGTAAATGTCAAAAATAACAGAATTCAATATCAGTTTACAAGCTGCTATATCACCTTTTTTCTGTGTAGGGTGCAAGACACACGTTTGGTCAAGCTGTGGGAAGAAACATCGCTAACCCAACTGCTATGCTGCTTTGTGCTACCAACATGTTACAACATTTACAGTAAGTTATCTTGGTGGAGGGTTGACTTGCCAGCTTTATGATCATACAATTGAATGATTTGATAAAGAAAAGTAGTGAATTTAAATCATCAGTCAATTGCCAATGATGAAAACCACAGAAAACTTCCCAACTCGCACCATATGGAAAATATTATTCCTGGTTTGTTTTTTAATTTTTCAACTGATTTAATTCTTTATTATTTTGTACAGCTTGGGACAGCATGCCAGACTAATCAACAACTCATTGGAGAAAGTTATTAAAACAGGAAAGGTAAGATTTGATTTGATGGGCATTATGGTAAGCAGTATAAGGTAGAATGTAATTATGTATATATAGGAATTAAAACAAAATTAACCTGATCTTGTTTCACAAGCAAAGATCATCAGTAAGTGTGTAATACCAACCATTTGCTGCAGATGGACTTAGGCAAAAAAAAAAAAAGGTTTGTTTCAAAGCTTACGCGCTCGCATTTGTAAATTCGTGAGATTTGGAAAAAAAGAAATGCAGAATTTTTTTTTATTTCAAATTTTTTTTTTAGTTTTTCCGAAAATTTTTTTTTCTCCAAATACCCTGAAAAAGTCGGGAATAAAAAAAAAAATTATAAAAAAAAAAATCGCATTTCGCATTCGTGAGCTTTGAGACAAACCATTATTTTTTTTGGCCTTATAAGGCTAAAAAGAAAGTTGCTGTGTGCGCTTGTTTTGTTGTGCACACATTTATCTCTGAGAAATTTGCTAATTAAAGGAAAATTTTACCCATTATTTTTTTACAAAACTATTGGTAAAAATATGTTAATTAGCATTTTGTTGGAAGAATTAACACATTAGATAAGTGAAAATATTTCATTATATGTATAATATCTCAAACTTATTTTGACTGAGTTTGAGTCAAACAAAAAAAAAATCAGGGGGATCACATTTTGCATTAGATTTCAAAATCTTTGCAAGCTTTGAAACATACTCTTTTTGTGGCCTTATTCAAGGGGTTTATCTCTAAATTTTCGATTGTGAACAAAGTCTGTCAGCTGTGGAAACTTGACTTGCTGTGTACTGAAATGTCAGCCGACATACATTTTAATGCTTCAAACTGTTTGTATTAGGAAGAAAACCCAGCCCTGGGTGCCTGTGTAAAATATCAGTTATATCAACATATAGCCCACTTGTTTACACTTGTTTACACTTATTTATGTCTTTGTTGTGTGTTTATCATTACCCAGGTACGAACACAAGATATGGGAGGTTATTCTACAACTACTGACTTCACCAATGCCATTGTAAACAACCTGAGGTAAATCCATATCCAGCATTCAACACTACCAAAGGGTCAGTCATGGACAGTACAGATGTTATTTCCTTCATCCATTTTACATAGTTGTGATATGTTATTCCTGCAGTTTTGAGTAACTGTGTTGATTCAAGCCACAAATATAACATTTCATACATTCACTGTTCAGATTTTTTTTCCACTCGGGGAAAAATACCAAAGATGTTTATGTGTTGTACTATTGCTATTATGTACTTGGAAAATATGCTAAACCTGGGCAAACTTGGAATGGGTGTTAAACCTATATATTTAAGATACAATGTGGCCTAATGCAAGATGAACAGTTTATAGTGCTATATGCTCAACATCAGCAACTCCAGAAGGAAAAGATTCACAGAATGTCAGGGCTTTTAATTAACACACAACTCTGTAATGATATTTATATTTTACATCAGATTTTGAAATCTATAAAAGTGAAAATAGGCTCAGGAAATGTGTAGTACTTATGTTGCAGAAAGGAGATATGTTATGTGTGTGATGCATGCGTTGGAAGATATTTAGAAGGATCATTAATGTTCTTATTTTGTTGAAAGAACTTGTATATACCATATACAGATATTTTATTCAAAAGCATGTAGAAGAATATATGTGACACGGTCTGGTCCATGGGGGCCAAAGGCGGCAAATTTGAAACTGAGATAAAGGTAAAAATATGGAGTTAAAAACAATAAAATACATAAGAAAATATACATAAAAAAACTTCTTAAGTTTAGAACCAAGTATGCTAGACCTTTGGTGTGTTCAGTAAATGATAGCCTATTGTATGTATAATGTAATAACCTGAGACGAATATCAAAAATGCCTCCTTTGGCCCCCATGACCCATATTGTGTCACATATAATCTGTAGACATACAGCAGGTTAGAATTTCTTTTGAACAAAAAGTAGCTCAAATTGTATCGGTTGAATTGTGTCAATACAAGATCTTGATACTGAATTTGACTTGTATTATGAGGATTGGACAATGTGGTGAAGAAAGCATATCGCATGAATACTAGTTTTATTATACTGTATATCAAATGTAATTGAATTAATGATGAATTCAAATGTACAGGTGCATCTCATGATGTATGTATCTTGAAATCCCAGTAATTTTCTCAGATCCATTGGAAATGCTTTATGGTTTGGTCAGTTTCTGTTCCTTAGAAAACTAAAGAAAAAGTTCCTTTTTACAAGAATACAATATATATATATGTACAAGTCTTGCCTAAGGAAATTGTATGTTGCATTATTTTCATTTGATGTGTATTTTATTCAAATTTCGAAGTCTAGTGAACAATGTATGGAATATGGAATATCCCAGCAAACACAAAATGTTTTTAAAACATTGCAAACATATCATATTTTGGGTTTTGGTTTTATCGTTTTAATAACATTAAATGTCAGGTTATATAAAGGTCACAAAAACATTTAAAAATGTTTCTTTTTATTTTTGTCAACACTTAAATAACATTATGTTAGAATATTTTGCAGTAAGATTTCAAAAAATGTTTTTGAATGTTATGGCAATATTTTACACCCTTTACATACCCTTTATATAACTCAACATTTAAGCGTTTTCTGGCAACCTTTTCTAACCTGTTGCGAATAATGGTGAAATTGTGTTGTTTGCTGGGATGTCAATTAGATGCTATATAACATTGAACAAAGCAATGATATTGCTATTGTTTGCATAAAATGTAGTTATTTAACCCATTAAAATGGCTGAAATTACTACATTTCCATTTGAATCTATCCAACATTGTTAATAGGGGTAACACAATAACTTAATTTTATACTTAATTACATAAAGAATGACCCCAATTGGGGTAGTCCAGTTGAAATCCAATCCATACACCCAGTATGGAAGGCGTATCCAACACAGGGAGTGTGAATTTCAAATGGTGTTACCTGAATGAGTGACTTTATTTGAAATTCACACTCCCTGTGTAGAAGATTAAGGTCATGTCTTCCATAGGCGGTGTATGGATTTCAACTGGAATACCTTATTTTGTTTATCCTTGTTGAACATAAATTAAGTCTTGTCAATTCTAAATACATTGTGACACAAGCTTTGTTTTGTGCAATATAAGCAGGAATAACCCATGTCAATGTTATCAGCAACTGTGAAGATGTAATACAGTATTTATTAAAAGATTTTAACCTATACTGCTGTCTGCAAATTGTTTTGTCTTGTTTGTTTTCTTATGCCTGGAAAATGGATCTTTTTAAGGTATCTTCGAGTATAAATTGCCTCAAAGTGCCTCTGGCAGTCAACATTTGCAAGGCGACATTATTTGTAAGTTGCTCTGCTTTGTCTGCTTTGCAACCAGTGGCATAGCACAAATCATCCTGGGGAACTCCCTCAGATTTTTAGGTCGGATTTTTTTCAGTTGGATGAAGACCGACTAGTTCATGAGCTGGGGATGAAGTGTGCCTAGTGAGCAATTTGCTCAAACACTAGACTACCCCTGCATATAATTATGTAGTGCACAGTATGCCTTGGGGTACAAAGTATGTTAAGGGGCACATCTGGCCTAGCAAGTTATGGTGATAAATAATTATTTTGAAAGAATAACTTCAAATTTTGGAAACAGGAATTTTTGGAAGATTTGGCAAAGAGCTGCACAGCTTCCCATGTAGTTTTCATTCACTAAGGATGCCCAAGGACGTGTTGGGTAGGGGCACAAGCTGTTTTTTGGCAATTTTCCTATGGTATTTTCTAAATTTTCACTATACCACTGTTTGCAACACACGGTGAAGTAGTGTAAAGAAAGCCAGAAAAGCAAGAAATCCTCCCTTCTCTGCACATGCACAACTGATATACTAAGCCACAAAGGGTAGCGTAAGCTTCATTGGGATGGTAAATTCTATTAAAGACTAGGGTTGATTAAGACTTTGGTGTTTTCAAGTGATTGATAGTACCGGTACGATAATGGCAATTAACCAATTCAAAATTTGTGCAAGTGATATAAATGAAATTTCGCTAATATTCTTGTATTAAAGGCAAGTATGCAACAGTGCCCTTTTTGTTGTCTGAGTGAAACTGATCATTAAACATTAAAAACATGCCCTTAAATTAATTGTACATTAAGAACCACAACACATAAAGCAAGACAACATGACTCATAGAACTTGACATGTTTTGGAACATTTATTTAACAACTTAAGGGAACTGGAATGAGCATTTTGACAGCATTTTTGTGGGACATGAGAGCACATCAGACCTATCAATTACATTCTGAATATTTATGAAATTCACGAGTCATCTGAGGTCACCCAGTGGTCATCTGAGTTCAAATTTGTCCTAAATTGATTAATGTATGCTCTGCAAATGAGATAGCTACATGTACCAACCAACATGTGACCTGTCACATAATCAAATGATGTCACCTGTTGCGCATTTGACTCCCAAGAAAAATCACTTTCACTGTCCCCAAAAGCAAAGAGCCACAGCGCCATTGGTGCTCTTGTTTTTTTTTGTGTTTTGGGCAAAAAATCCATATCTTCAATACGAAAGGTCAAAATTTTCAATTGATCGTCGGCTTTTCATCCCACCCACATACACTTTAGGTAGAAATCATCAGATTTATAAAGTTTACTTTGAGGACTGTTAAATATCAAAAATATCAATTTTTAATGATTTGCCATAAAATGTGTATTACATTGCAATTTCAAAAATCAAAATTATTTGATATCATCAGGACATTCTTAGTATTCAGAATGCAATTCGATATGTCTGATGTGCTCTAATGTCCCACAATAAATACTGTCCAAACGTTCATACCCCACCCCTTAAGGTAATATTGCTCTTATTTACAACCCACATCTTCATATAAGCAAACAAAGAAATAATTAAAATGTGTTCAAAGAGTAATTAATTAAATGACAAACCAAAACAACAGTAGCAACCTGAATTCATTCAATTCTTTACCCAGAATTTAATTCATTGATACAGTCCAACCTCTTTTATCCAGCCATGATGGGCCCAAGTATTGGCCGGATAAGTGAAAAATAAGTGAATTATGTTTAATTCTGTATTGAATGTCCAAAGTGATCAAATTGGGACAGCACACAATTACGCAGTATGTGGTAATAACACGGAGAGATGGATTCGAGTACTGTATGCAACATAGATATTTCCTTCTGAATGCTTCAGAGCATGAAAATTTTTTATGATGTCAGAGTATAAAAAAAAACATGTTTTCCTTAGATGACCACACAGCCAGATAATAGAGAGATCCTGATAAGATGTCTGGATAAGCAAGGTTGGACTGTATGCACAATTGTGCACCCTTATGTCAATGACTGGGGTACATGCAGGCAAGATATTTTTAATATGAAATTCTACTTAAAGGAGTATTTCGTGATCCTAGCATCCTCTATTTATGTCATTTTTCATTAGATATCCACGAAAAAACCTATTCCCAAAATTTCAGTTGATTCCGATTTTTGCGTTCATGAAGTTATGCATGATTATGTGTATTACACGGCTCCATAGACAATGCGTTGTAATTTCGTTCTGGTGCACCAGAACGAAATTCAAATTTCACGATATCTTTGCTAAATGAATTAATCTGCAAGAAATATTTTGTACATTAACATTATGTAGCCAGAGGTTTCCAGTGATATGAAAATCTCAACTTTTTTTCAGAAAAGTGGCGGGATGAGGCTGTGGATCACGAAATGCCCTTTTAAATGTTTTTATAGTGTGACAAATGTGGAAAAACAAAAATGTTATAAAGAGTGATTGGTTACTTCCAATTGCAATCATTATTATGTTTCAAACTTGATTTGCAGATGCAATATTTCTATCTTCTTAAGATGGGGGTGGTGGTGTGAAAGGTCACCACATTAGCTCCCCATGATGAGCTCAAAGATCATATAAGACCCATTCAGTGATCCCAGCGCAAGTGTAAAAATAAATTGTTCATAAATTGCTTAATGAAGGATAAATCATTCAAATTGTCATTTGATATTTTTTTTTTGAAAAATTTGGCAAAAAACAACAGTATTGATGAAGTTGAAGCCCCATTCATATACATGTAGCTAATTTAGATACTGTCAGTATCTAAATTACAGATCCATATAAATTCCTTATTTTTGTCTTAAATACACAGCTTTCGACTGAACCACTAATAGGCTATGTTAACACATTTATGACAATGACAAAAGTACCAAAATCTGAATTTTGATGATTTTTACGATCGTCCAGATCAGCAAATCACTGAATGGGCCTTTAATTTGTGATGAACTTGAAATTGGCTTAGAATGTTCAGGTGATCCCAAAAGCAGGCAAGTTTTGGATTGTTTAATGATACTTTCAAATACTTTGCCTTTGATAAAGACAATTTTTCAAATACTTGGAACTGATTTTAAATAAAAATATTGTAAATAAATAAACATAAATTGTAAACCTCAAACAGAAAATATAAATATAAAATAGTGTTTTTCCAATATAGTATGACCAAGTAATGTGGATACAATACATTGTGATTTAGCTAGATATGGGAATTATGGGTAGTGTTGGAATTAAGCATTTTTTTATGCATAGCAAAATTTGCTTTCATTACTTTTCTCTTGGTACATTCACATCCTTCAGTGTGTGAGCAAAGTATTGGTGTGAGTCTATGGCATAAAAATACTACTCAACTCCAAAATTGTGTAGCAAATTGATAAAACTGTGTAGCATTTAGCTACATGATACCAGCTATTTCCAACACCAATTTATGGGAGTTATGTTGATGTCTACAGTGCACAAGTTGGGACAACAAAATACCAGAAAGGAAAATTACAAACAACATTGAAATAGTCTTCAATTGTAGGACAGTTCAAATGGTTAAAGTTTTAAAACTTGAATATTGATTGAATAAAAATAAATAAATAAATAAATGTAGATATTTATATAGCGCTTTATGCCGTAAACAGCCTCAAAGCGCTTTACATTTATTCCGCCGTCATTAGAATAATCGGAACCACGTTTGCAGCCTACAAATGGCGCAGGGTTCATCAGTACAACGACTGTGACTACCCCTAACAGCTTCCCATTGCACCTGGGTGGGGTGATTGGCTCTATATACAGCTGATTGGCTCTGTATTATGATGGTTGGGCAAGAACATGATGATAATATGTACTGAAATAAAATACAGGCACGTCTGATGGCGGTAAACAGGGTAACACTAAAATATAACTTTCATTCTCTATAATAAACAATCTCGGAGTGATTACCGAATAGGGTGCAACTCTACTAGTCTTTTTACAAAACTGACCTACCCCAACCCCTAACCCTAAGCTCCATAAACGAGGACTCAAGTCTAGCAAGTTGCACCCTATTTGGTAATTGTACCAGAATCTCCTTTAATAATATAATGTGTGACCCACAGAGTGACCCCTGTCAATAAAATAATAAAAATTATATCCATAATATGTAAATACAATACAATACATCTTAGAAAATTATGTGTGTGACACACTTTCCTTTGAAACAGAAAGCAGGTATGTTTGATCAGGAAAACAATAAGAGTCTACAAAACTCAGCAAAATAATCAGTATAACAGTAAAAACAAACAAACAAGCAGGAAATAAATAAACACAGAATCACACACAATTTGAAAGTTACAGCCTCTCTATTTGACACCAAAGGTCAGTGCACAAAATAGGCCAATAGTCAATGCAAATTACTGCCGGCACGCTGATGCACTACTCCATGGGCCCGTGAAATTTCATCACTCAATGCTGACTTCAAATGTCTAACATTAACATATTACAATAATTGTAATGGGCCCTCATTAATTTTCATGGGCCTAAACTCAAATTATTTGAGTTTAGGCCCTTGAAAATTAATGAGGGCCCATAGATTTCAAACCCAAGGGCCCAGCCCCACAACATTTTAGCTTATTTTTTGCACTGCCAAAGGTCGAGTCTTAAGGTACTTAAATTAAAAGGCATTAAGGACATCACAGTCCTTACTGATTATATACATCATATTATATCCATGAAGACAAAAATAGTTAATGTTCAATCACTGTTTTGAGCAGCATGAATTAGTATAATTTGTTACTCAGTCAGGTAGAAATTGTTTTTGTTTCTTTTTGGCAGTCTGAATTGTTAAATTGTAGAATTTACACAAATGGAAATGCACACTGAACATTGATAACATTTTTCAAAACTTAAATTAGAATATTTATGATGCACACATTGTCACAGTGCACAAACTTGTTCAGTAATAGCCACTTGAGGGATAACTTCTTTTTCCCATTTCTACCAATGGGAATAAGAAAATGCTTTCTGAAACTCAGTTTGACATATTTTAAAAAAAATTTCTAATTACTAACAAAGAGTTAAAGGAAATTTCCATCAACTGTTCAATAAGGTTTGATTTCAAAGCAAGGTTAGAATTTTGTTTTAAATCCATGAATTAAACTTGATTCTTGTCAGCTTTCATCGTCTACACGACAGAATGAAATTGCCACAAAATTCCTTTACAAGAATCAATACACTATGCAACAGAATTCTAATCCTGCAAAGAAACAAATCCCCAGTGGCAGTGCCAGGGGATGGTGGTGGTGGGGGGGGTGGTCCTCAAGTTCCCTAGTAAAACCCAAAATTACTGAAAATTCTCACTTTGCAGCAATTTTGAGCAAAAATTTTTGATTCCCTCCCTGAAATTCACTTTGCCCCCCCCCCCAATAAAAAATTCTGCCACCACCACTGCAAATCCCAGAACAGAACTGACTTTAGCATGAAAGTTCATCTGTAATGGTTATCCATATAGACAAATTGAACTCTTGATCTCAATACAAAAATATTTAAATCACTAATTTTCACCCGAGCTGTAGTAGCAACAGCTGATAATATAGCGGTATATTTGTATTGTGATCAAGAGTTCACTTTTTTTAGAACTGCACTTACTTATTACATATTTTCTTATATAGTTCAATACAGTACTAAACAAAAATATGAGTATTTCAGATATAAATCACTGTAGTATCAATCAAGGTATTGCTTGCATTGCTTTATAGTTCTATAGAGTAAGGCAAGTGTCATTTCTTCCTAACATTCTTCACAATCCATTGCATGCCATCCTGTAAAAAGAACAAATAAGCAGTGGATGTTAAAATGGTATGGTAAATATACAAATATAAATTTCAATAAGCTATTAAAGGCCCATTCAGTGATCCCAACGAAAATTTTTAGTGTGTAAAAAAATAAAAATTCTGTATAAATTGCCCAAAAAGTGAAGGATATTAAAGTCATTAATATTGTCATGAGGTATTTTTTAAATGAAAAATTTGGCAAAATGCAAAGAAAACAGCAATATAGAGTAGACAAAGTTGAAGCCCAATTTAAATACATGTAGCTAATTACAGATTCGTGAATTCACATAGTCTTATTTTGTCTTTAATACGTGGCTTTCACTAGCAGGCTATGTTAGCACATCTTCATTGTGTAATACAACAAAGGTTCCAAAATCTGAATTTTGATGATTTTTACAATCCTCTGGATGAGCAAATCACTGAATAGGTCTTTAACTTAATAGCCATCAATTGTGAAGTGCGGAGGCTTTCTTAGTTTGGCATTATTCACCATCTTTATCACAAACTGATACATACATGTAATCTGAATATAATGATACATTTCTCTACATTCAGAAACTTAAAGGACCAAGTTAGATGATATACATGATAAAAGGTAAGGTATGCACCAGCAGCACCTGTACACCATCTCAATAAAAAAAGTCCTTTAAAAAGGAACAGGCGGAGATGTGCAAGAGGCATGTATGACTAGAAATTTGCCTCTACTTGAGAATTTTGATACTGGGCCTGCAGGAGTCAAAAACTGAAAAGTGCATTGATTTTGACAGAACTGGTTCCAAATTGTTCACCATGCAACATATTGCTCACAACTTTTTGTGATCAGAATGAGCCCAATTCAAGTTATACCAGTCTGCTTACCTCTATTCCTTCATTTGTGAGAGCAGAGCATGCTTGTATTTGCCATATCCTATCTCTTATTGTGTGTAGATTTAAACCTTCAGCAATCTCACTTGCTGAAGCAGCATTTATTAAGTCTTGTTTGTTGGCAAATACTAGTAAAGGCACACCTGATAATTTCTCCTCACCAAGAAGTTGTCCTAGCTCCTGAAATGCAAGAAAATAAAACTATATACAGTTCCCAATTACAGATAAGTATGCATTTAGAGTCAAGCGGTTTATCTATCAGTGGTACTAGGTGTGACCAGAGGACAGGGGTGTAACTGTAAGACTGCACTCTTGGCAAAATATCTTTGAGTGAAACCAGGACAGAAAGAATTAAATTTAATGTTAAATTACCCCATTTGGATCATGTCAATACAATACCCTCAATCTTGATCTAGTCCCTAGAAATTTGCGCTTTATTGCGTATTCATCACATGATAAAGATTTAGGGGAGCAGATCAGGATTCAGGTTGCTGCCATGTTTCTCCTCCCACTGGGACAAATCTCACAATATCCAGGCATTTGCCCCAAGGTTCCACATGACCAAGCTGTACATGCTCATGCTATCCATCCGAGGAAGCACCCATCCTGAATGCCTGAATGTTGCCAGTGTATGGACAAGTTGTGCTTCTAGGCATGTTTATATGAATTGTGATTAGATTAACGCATGCAAATTCGGATCCAATCTGCCACCATGAAATCCAAGATGATGTAACTTTCAACTTAAGATGAGACAGACTAGGGTGGTCAGGTGTATAAACCCGGGTCCTGGGGTACATTTTGCTACTGAACATTTACGATGCATCATAAATTCTCCTTTCACCATTTATATAAGTCCAAACACACTGAAACTCGTATCTCTCATGTACATCATATGCCGGGATCATATGGAAAACTTATAATAGGTGTTAAGCCTGTTATCGATACAGTTTTTTGAGGTCGATATATCGGAACTTCGGAAGCAAATTATGCGACATATCGATACAGTATCGATATATTGACCCATTTTCAAGATGCATTTTACGTTTCTTCCAATGTTTATTATACAACAGAATAGGCCCCCTACTGTACAAAATGACTGGGCAAAGTCTTTTTTGGGATCTTCTGGAGGGGTTTGAGACAACATGATGGCTCAGCTTGGAATTGAGAGATGGTAATTTGGGATAATCTAAGCATGTGTGCCATATCTTTTGTGTATCAATACTACCATTGAGTGTACCAACATGTCGGAAGTCTATGAATTCTCTGACTATCAATATTTTCGACAATCGATAACAGGCCTAATAGGTGTGACACTAACGATGTGTTTACATGTAGGACTTGCATAGCAAGTATTGGACTGAAATACACAATGATCTGATCTATCCATTTCACAGCCACAAGCTTACAGAATGGGACTCAACTTCATTGGGTCTTTTTATTTCATTTATATTGAATTCTACCAACATGCTTTTGTACCATACCTCTCCTGTTTCTTCAAATCTTGCTCTGTCACTGCTATCTATCACATAGATTAATACGTCAGAGTTTTCAAAATAATTCCTCCAATATGGCCGTATTTTCTGTTGACCTGTTAAAAAAAAAACATTGCACATTATTATCAATATTATCAAAATATCATAAACAAGTTGTGCAAAAATAGTAGATACATACACAACTGTAATTCAAGGTAATAGTTTCTACTTTGTTGCTTATAAGAGTCAACGGTCTATTAATAGGCACCACATCCAATTCATTAATTCAAATAACATTTGTGTGTGTTGTGTAGTAAATAAACAAAGCAAAAATAAAAAGCCTCCACTAGTTCCATCCCCATTTAATCAGAGTCTGATAAGTGTATGGCAAAATAATTGATTATACACTTTCCTTCAAAGGTTGATTCCAAATTTGATCATCGTGAGCAGAGGAGCCGTTGTTTGGAAATTCGTGCAATTTCAAAAATGACAAATTACGAATTGACCACGCAAAATCCAATGCATGGTATTAGCTTATTATGTGGACTGAAGCAACCCGTACAGGAATCGTTGTACACTTGCCTGCGCACAATTAAAAGAGCGGGGTATTTGATTTGCATTTTGACATGCATGGGTAAACCTTTAACCTGCCGGCATATTCAGGTGACATAATTCTTGGCACTCACGCTAGCTCTGCTACATGATACAATTCCCTATGTCATTTTTAAAATTGCACAAATTTCCAAACAACGGTTCCTGCGCTCACGATGATTAAACTTTTGATATCAAATTTGGTATCAACCTGCGAGGAAAAAAAAAAAAAAAATTATTATATGAATTATTTTGCCATAAACTCATCAGGCTCTGATTAAATGGGGATGGAACTGGTGGAGACTTTTTATTTTGGCTGTGTTTACTAAAAAAGTGACAAAAATATGGGAATAGCTGATATCGCATTAATTGCAAAATGCTCCACATTATAGCAGAGTGCTATACAATTTTATGGCATTTTGTATCTAAAATGACACAATTGCTGTACAAATTCTGAAATGTGTTTATTAACTTGCTACACTAAATTGCTACACGAAATTGTGTTCTGCAGTTCAGCAATGACTGAAACAGCCAGAGTGTGACACTCTATGGACTATTATTCTATCAGTATCAAACATTATTTTAGATTATTTCAAATTGCTTCATTTCAAAAAAGGGCTGATGATGCACTTTCTATAAGGTATATTGCAAATCAGCAAATGTCAACTGGCACTAAAGCATACAAAAGGGAGCTGTTTCATTTCAAAGAACAGGCTGATGACGCACTTCTATAAGGTATATTGTTAATCGGCAAGTCAACTGGTACAAGGGAGCAAGCATTGACTAATAATAACTCCCTTTTGTATCCCAACATACTTTTAGCACCAGTTGACATAATTTGCCAATTAGCAATACCTTATAACTTTTTATTATTTTATGTGTCCAAATTATGTTATTCTTACCTCCAATGTCCCACACATTCAGATTATATCCATCAGTCTTGACACTTTTAATATTGAAACCCAGTGTAGTTGAGACGTGGCTAATATCTTCTTGTGCGACACTTCTTATTAGAGTTGTTTTGCCAGCATTGTCTAATCCAAGCAGTAATATACGTAGTTCATTATTTGTTGGATCTCCAGTTAATTTCTTTAGGATAGATAGTAAGCCCTGCAGTTGGGGAGAAACAAAAAGACAGAGATAGTTTTAAAAAATTGATGCATAATTTTTATGGGAATGTTACTAACAGAAATTGTTTTAAGGGCACGTACTTCAACCTCTCTGGTATTATAAAATATGTCAAACTGCTGCCACTGAACACACCCTAGGGCAGGGCAGTTGAAAAATGTAGGCTGGCCATCACAGATGTGGGGTGGCCAAAACAACAATTGAAATAAAGATATAAATAAGAAAATGGTCTCAAAAAGTGGGATTGCCACGTGAAAAGAGGAGTGAAGTGCCGAAGGTGTGAAGTGACTCGCGCATCACTCATATCCCTGCAATAGAGGATAGAGAAGAGTGGCTTGAACCTACTACATGTATAGGCGATAGGCCTATAGTTTGATCAGCTTGTAATCAGCAGGCCCTATAACATTGTGGATTAATATCAATATATTTTATTCCGAGAATTGTCTTGTGATATCTCGCCAGAAGTATCACAAATTATTAATTCAAGTCCTATAAGCCTCCTTTATTTAACATGCACAATATAGACCAGACAGGTCAATTATATCACTCTTAACGTGGGTCTACTTTTCGGCGTAGTGGTTAAAGGCCTAACAATTCCTGCCGATTAAGAGCTGATCAAACTATACATACACATTATATATAATATAGCTAGAGAAATACTAGGTATTATCTTTCAAACTACGGCAAAGGGTATACAATCATATGAGGAAGATAATCAAAATCAAATAATTTAAAAATATTATACCCACCAATGCAGTAAACATGATGACATTGCATGAAGCTCTTAAAATCAATCTGTTGGGTGGTCACGGTAAAGGTTTAAACAATAAACGCTCTCAAATAATTAAACATCAATCAGATCATGTTCACACAATCACAGGTTTGATACCAGTATATTAAAATCGTCAACAATTAAGATCATTCATCTCCAGACAGCCAGGTTTCAGTTGTATCAGTTAATTTGCAATAGGCCTGTGTTTAGCTTGTGTACAAGGCTATAATTCTTAGATCGTATTTTTTGAGCAATTATGTCTATATCTAAAGTAAAGGTATGGTAATACAGTACAAAAACATCAAAACAAGTGCAGGGTTGTAATTGTAACAACATCAATACATTATTGCTCAAGTTGGAAACTGTATTCTCTCGGTCGGGGCCACGTCACATCCATTCATGCATTGGAGTGAAAACAACTTATCGCATATTTTTATTTGCAGAGTCTAGAGAGTCAAACCTGGCACAATAGTGTGATAGCTTGTGATACACTCCAGAGTTAAGTGAATGCAAATGTTGTTTTCACTCCAGTGCTATTGTCAGCCGGTTCATGCCCGGATGTCCGACCGACAGAATACGAGTCGCTGAAGTTCCTTGGCACCCTACATCCAGACTTATGCCGGACCTTGTGGACCCAATAAAGTATTTACGTAGAGGCCGAGGTCTGCATGGGGTACTACATAAGTACCGGTAGTAGCATAATATTAATACTTTTTATATGCACATAAACAACTTCCAATTCATCATGATTTGCTCTCTTGTTAATTTGCAAAGTTGGCAAGTAAAACTGTACAACTACAAGCAAGCTGGATGAAATGAATCACTGCACTGGCTAGGGCTAGGCTGTGCAGTGTGTGAGTGTGAGCATTTGACAGTGCAGTGCAAACACTCGTCATACAGGAAACTCAACTCTGAACTTTGGCCCAACTTACTGTACAATTATACACGACAGCAGCTAGCTGCAGACAGTGCTGACAGCTGGCCTGGCCTATTTCATCACCGATGTCATCCAAACCAAGCGTGATGTATTCATGCGATATGAAAAATGAAACTACTGCAGCATACATGTTAGTCCTGCCAGCAAGACTTCAGTCTTTATCATAAACATAATGACATCAACGGACCTGAAGTCTTGCAGCGGTACATAGGGATGCACTGTACGTTTAAGAAATCCAAACTTCAAGCATCAAGAAATATACCTTGTATTTGTCAGTTTTACCTCAGAGATGCTGTAGACCCTCTCTACACAGTGTAGAAACATCACAAGTAGAATGCTGCTCAATATGATAAATCCAAATCATGAAAATCAAGACATTTTTCAGAGCAATATTTTGACCACTTTTGCACTAAGTAAATTACTCCCATGAAGATTGCAGGTTTTGCCAACTCAGGAAATTTTGAATTCACCCAAAAGATGAGATCAATGTAGATCAATCACCTCAACTTTGTGAGTATAGACTAGTACAGTTGGATTAAAATCATTCAGGCACGCCCAAACCCTGGTACAATGGGATTAAAATCATCAGTGCATGCCCAAACTGTCCTTGAGAGAGTTCCTCAGCTACATCCTTAGAGCCCAAAAGGAGCCCACATATTGTGATGTTTCTTATTTGTGCAATAGATAGCAGTAGAGTGAACTGTAACTCTAGGTACGACGAGTTACAGTTACTGGAACTAGCATACATGTACGATGTAGCTGGCGTCCCTGACAACACAGGCAAATGAGCCACAATAATGTACAAAACAGATCATACCAAACGTTCATATTAAAATTGTATGTACAACTGACCTTTAGTAAGGTATAAGTCAGTGAAAATTAAAAATCTATAACACTGTTTTGACAGAAAACACTATTTTCTATTTCTACTTACCATAATTTCGATTTCTGGACTTCTCAGCACAAGTGTTGTTCTAGATATTTTTTGACAAAATATAATTTGAAAGCATCATTTATTTGGTTTCAACCTTTGAAATTTCTCATCAAATGCATGTTTTTATTGCTATAAATGTCAATGATATACATTTGTTAAAGTTTAGAAAAAATGAGTGATTTATACCGAAATGTTTTAAATAAAATATTTTCCTCAAATTTTAACACAAGCAAAACAGCGCCCTCTATACGTTGGTGATTGATTGATTGATTGATTGATCCTGAAGGCCTTTGGTTGATGAGCCATGAGCCATAAGGGAGTGTTCATAAATACTTTGGTGGGGGAGGGGGAGGTGGAAAAGTTGGAACCTCGGACGTCAACATTTTTTGATCCCCCTAAAAAGGGTGGATTTTTGGACCCCCCCCTTTTATCGTCTAAAATTTTTTGACACCCCCCTTCATGTCCTAAAAAAGAAACCAAAAATATATCATTTAGTGTGGCATAGATTTCTTTTTGACATTGGGGTTGGAGATAATTTCTTGAAGTCCAGTGAATCCAGCACCTTTTGCCGACAAAATAAGTTAATATGGTACAAAAAAAGTTGCCATATTGAAGCTAAAATGGTGAGTACGAAGTCCAGTGAATCCAGCACCTTTTGCCGACAAAATAAGTTTATGGTACAAAAAAAGTTGCCACATTGAAGCTAAAATGGTGAGTACGAAGTCCAGTGAATCCAGCACCTTTTGCCGACAAAATAAGTTTATGGTACAAAAAAAGTTGCCATATTGAAGCTAAAATGGTGAATTATAGTATGAAATGGAATTAATTTGCGCGAAGCCCAAAAAAATTTGGCACTTTTTATTTTAAAATGACCAAATATGGGGTTAATTATGGTTAGAAACCCATATACAGGCGTCAACATTGGGGGGATGATTGTATGCATGCACCATCCCCTATCAAAATATTGGGGGGATGTACCCCCATCCCCCCAGGATCTACCTCTATGGTCATTAACTCATTAGCTAAAAATTACCGTTTGGAGTTATTACTCATTGGAGTCATAGTGTTACACCCAAATTGTAAAGTGGGCACATTTTGTTGATTTGTATAGCTTGAGATTACAAAATCGAATACCTATAACATTCATGCATGCAGAGTGCGCAAAAATGTTGGAATGTAGGCCTACATGCCTTCTCGTATTTTTACCCGCGGAATTTTACCCTCAAATATTTTTGATCCCCCTATTAAGGACTGAATTTTTTTTTATTCCCCTTTTTAGGACCCAAAATTTTTTTGATCCCACCAACATATTCCAACCCACCACCAAAGTATTTATGAACACTCCCTAAATGATAAATGTACGGAGGGATTCCCGGTTTTATTTTTAAAAAGTAAGTACATTTTTGGTTATACAGGGGTGAAAATTTCGAATGTCTAACTTGCTCCGATTTTGCCAGAATTGGTGGCAAATTGTTTGGCTTGACATAAGGGGGATATCATTTTCTTCGGGGGGGGCAAAAGTCAGCGTCAAAAAATTGCGACCCTCACCTATTTCAGTTAGTTCGGCAACAAATATTTTATGACCCCCACCACCGGTACATCTTCAGGCTAAAATTGAGCCTAAAAACTGTTTGACTTAAAGGGGCATTTCGTGATCCAAAGCCTCATCCCCCTCTTTTCTCAAAAAAAGTTGAGATTTTTATATCACTGGAAACCTCTGGCTACATAATGTTTATGTACAAAATATTTCTTGCAGATTAATTCGTTTTGCAAAGATATCGTGAAATTTGAATGTCATAAAAAGAGTATGCTAGGATCACGAAACACTCCTTTAACCCGACCGACCCAAACAATAGGCCCGACGTGACCGACCCTATAGACTTTTTTCTTATTTTTTTACAAAAAAAAAAAAAAAAAAATTAGGCCCGACGTGACCGACCCTATAGACTTTTTTTTCTTATTTTTTTACAAAAAAAAATAAAATAAAATAAAATAAAATAAAATAAAATAAAAAAATAAAATAAAATAAAATAAAATAAAATAAAATAAAATAAAATAAAATAAAATGAAAATTATTATTAAAAAAAAAAAAAGAAAGAAAGAAAAAAGTTCCAAGGCCTTTATCATACGCAATTTACCGCTTAAAATGTGTGTAAAAATGTTGACCGACCTAGTCCTATTTTTTTATGTTACGCTATAAATCAAACAATTTTAGGCCCTATATTGAAATCAGTCTTTTAAATAAAATAAACACACTGTCTGTGGTCATCTTGTGACTCCCTACATTTTGGTCAGCAAAAATTTTATGACCCCAGTAGGCCTATTTGGGACATTATTAACAATATTTAAAACGGGCGCAAATCCTCTGATTTTGGAGTTTTTGCGCCCGCCACAAAACCTCCGATTTTGGAGTTTTTGCGTAGATCCGCAAAAACTCTGAAATTGGAGGTTTTCCGGCGGGCGCAGAACCTCCGAAATCGAGGCCTAAGAATTCGAAGTAGGCCTATCTTCGTACATGCATGGAAAAAAATCTTATCTACTAGGCCTATTTCCATGGTACATGTAGCTGCAGGACCTTATGCGTGGCCAGCCAATGGTAATTGACATTTTTTTTGAAATCCTTGTGATTTAACGAAATCTGAAATGGCATCACATCTTAGGGGTTACCGATATTCTTGGGAAAGGGGTCCCATATAAGCTCCCATAATCTTTTGGAACGAAACTTTAGGTGGGGGGGTCATACAATTTAAGATGACCAAATTGTATTAAAGGAGTCACAAGATGACCACTATAGTGTCAGGGATGCAAATTGTGCGGGAGCGGGGAGCACCGCTCATAGGAAATGAGTGTCAAAATTGAGGAAATAATGCCATGGAAAGGAAACAGAAAGAGAGGAAAAAGGAGGGACAGAGAAGAAAATAAAAGGGTCGAGGAAAGGGGAAAGAGGAAAGAAAAAGAAGAGGAGTCAGGTACAAGATAATAGGGGAGGCTGTGAGGTAGTGAAGCTACTGAATGGAAGAGAGGACATCTTTAAAGACACTGGTTGTGCAACATTTGGAGGAACTCACATTATTGATCAAGAAATAAGAGCAAAAAAGAGAAAGGTGTTGGTGTTAGAATATGGAAATGGGGAAATTTACCATTCATCACCATATAGGGTATGCAATGGAATTTAACAGGAAATAAAGAAGTTGGATGAAGGCAGGTGTAAACAGGGCACTTATCTGAGGAAATTTACAGAGAGGCGGCAATCATATCCGAGGAAATTTACAGAGAGGCAGCAATGAGGATTTTATGGGAACAAAAGTCATGAAGGAATTCCAGTGTATCAATACTACTGTAATGCCGCTGAGATTAACAAGAGGACAAACCGGAAAATATTGAGGAAATAAAAAAAAAACCCATAAAGCACTGAACAGGTTGTGCTCCCTCTGACAAAAATGAAAGAGGAAATGGGGGTAAAGGAATATAAAAGGGGGAAAGGAGCCTCTGTTCCACCAAAATTGACCCAAACTAGTGTAAAATACCAAATTTTTGCGCGCTGCTCGCGCACATTGTCCTTTTTTGGAAACTCTAAAAATACATGCTAATGTTAACATTTTCAATTTTTGAAGTGCAGAATAAAGCTATTTTATGCATGATTGAGGAAAACTTGAGCCTATATAAAAACCTTGCTCCTGAGGAAAAAAAATCACAATTTGCACCCCTGATAGTGTGTTTATTGTCAATACAATAGCCTGTTTATGGGTCATAATCGGTGGTGGTGGTGGTCAGGTGGTGGCCCGGATCGGTGTGGATGGGGGTCATAAAATTTTTGTTGCCGCCAAATTTGATTGACGCCGACTTTTCTTAAATTTGGGACCCTCTCCTTCCGAAAAAAAAAAGATAACCCCCTTAAAATAAACTTTGGGCCATGTTCTTCAGCATTCTCGTGCTCATCACAAAAACCACAATGATTCAGCTTTGCAGCTGTTCTAAAATGAAATAAAAGGCTGACAGTAAACGTGTGCCTGATGACTTGTAGCAATGTTTGGATGGTCATGCTCTTCTGTTTTTATCGTAGAAATGGGAAGAATTATTTTCTCACATTCTAAGGGACCGTTCACAAACACTTGTAAGGGGGGCCTGATGCAAAACTTTTTTATCGTGACAATTTTTCAGGCCCCCCCCTTTACAGACCTCGAAAATTTCAGGCCCCCCCTTTTTGACATGAACTTGAATTATGGGTCAACCCCAAACATGCCAAAGCATATCATGACTCAATTCTTCCAGGAAAATGTGTGGTCATTTTTTCAGCCCCCCCTTAGGAGGGTCAAACTTTTCAGGGGCCCCTTTTGCATCAGGCCCCCTAACAAGTGTTTGTGAACGGTCCCTAAAATAAAATTCAACTTTTGATCTGAAAAGGCCGGATCTTCTGACAAGCCCTGTCTGATGACGCAATCGATGACACACCGCCCTCGCTCAATTTCGTCACGTGTCAAAGGTTATTTAATGGAAAAACAACACTGCAGCAGGGGAAGTGTGAATCGGACAGTACTTGTCTTCCGTGAAAATAATATTTTGATCGCTTTATAACTTACAGAAATTGTCCTATTTGGAAAGGAGGATAGCAGGGAACCTAAAGATAGTATCCAATGAGTACTTAGGGCAAGATGTGGCCCAAAATGGATGCACAAAACAGTTTAAGGTGACGGCACGTCTACCAAGCTTCATCAGCAGCAACGTACCACCACCAGTTGTAGTCACTTTCAGCTTTATCTTCCTGTGTTGGTCCGCCCCTTGAAAGAAAACTTTTTTAAAGACTTCAAAAATGGCATTTTGCTTTAGAACTAGACCGTTCAATTATCATGTGATTGTGTTGTTTTTTGTATGTTATTTTGTGGATAATTGTACATGCGCAAACGATTCTTTGCCAAGTGTGTGGAGTTTGATACCTGCCAACGCCAACTGTGATGTGACCAGCAAGGGAACCATCAGAATCAAGAAAGTTATACTGGAAAGATACATTTGGTTGGTCAATTTAAACCAAATGAACAAGTAAAAGTTGTGTTTACCAAGTCGCCAGGTTCAAGGGGAGATGTTTGTGGGTCAGGCATCACAAATGAACGTGAAACCAGTTCGTCAGATAGGAATGAAATGAGAACGTTAGAAATAAGCAAATTGGGTCTTGGAAAGTATTATATGTGTGTAATGAAGGAAGATGAAAATGCGTACATTCATCAAGGAATTGATTATTGGCTACAGGTTGAAATATACCCACCTTTGCTACCACTTTGGTTGCAAATCATTTTGATCGTCATCCTTTTATCTCTTTCTGGGCTCTTTAGTGGTTTAAACTTGGGGCTGATGGCTCTCGATCCAACAGAATTGAAAATTCTACAGAACGTTGGTAATCCAAAGGAGAAACAACATGCAAAGAAAATAAGCCCAGTCCGTAAATATGGCAACTACTTGCTGTGTTCACTCCTTCTTGGTAATGTTCTTGTCAACACAACGTTGACAGTTTTGCTAGATGATTTATCATCTGGGCTGTGGGCTGTACTCGGAGCAACTGCTGGTATTGTGATCTTTGGAGAGATAGTTCCTCAAGCCATCTGTTCTCGCCATGGTCTTGCAGTTGGAGCTAGGACAGTTTATCTCACCAAGTTCTTCATGTTCCTAACATTTCCAATCTCGTTCCCAGTCAGCAAAATTCTTGATTTCATTTTAGGCAAAGAAATCGGTAGTGTTGTTACCAGAGAACGATTGATAGAGTTGATTCGCGTCACAGAAGAATACAATGATCTTCAGAAAGAAGAAATGGACATCATTTCTGGTGCCCTTGAATTGCAGAAAACAACTGTGAAATCTGTAATGACACCACTTAGCGATTGCTACATGCTCGATGAGGATGCAATTCTTGACTTTAAAACAGTCACCGAAATCATGAATAAAGGATTTACTCGAATCCCAGTGTTCTCTCAGAATAGAGATAATATAGTGGCTTTGCTGTTTGTCAAAGATTTAGCATTTGTAGACCCAGATGATTGTACACCTCTGAAGACGGTCATTAAGTTCTATCAGCATCCTATCAATTTTGTCTTTGAGGATACTACACTGGATGTCATACTATCAGAATTTAAGAAAGGTGATTATTTTAAATGTGCATGTAATGTGGATTTAGGGAGAGGGTGGGTTTTAGACAATTTTCTCATGATACAATCAATCTTGAGAAACAAATTTTTTGTCGCTCAAATATAGGATGTTGAATGATACGCTATTATCGGTGATTTGCACCCAATAATTTCTAGCGATGTTTTTTATTTTTTAATGATAATTATCATCAAAAGAGACCTCTAATTAACATCTTCTCTTTTGGAAAATGCAACATCCTGGTGTCCGAAATAAGGAAAATATAGAGGTTGTCCCGAGGATATAACTAAAGCTTAAATTCTGCTTGTCCTCAAAACATTTTGGTTATCCCCATAATGTGTCATATTTTAGAGGTAAAATATAGTGGTTGTCCAGGGGGTACATAGCTCAATATGGTTGTCCCCAGTGATTTTTGGACAAGATGACAAGAGGATAAGTGCTTATTTCGAACACTGCCTGGAGGTGTTAATCACGAAAGAATATGGCAGGCTATTAAGGAAAGTTGCTGTTTGAGGATTTTTTTTTGTATTTTTAAATTAAAAATTACAATTAAAAATGTTACAAACAATCAGGATGATCCCAACATCTGGGCCTTGGCCCCCTCCCCATCTTAATTTAATTGATTTGTTCCTGTTACTCTTGACTTTTGTTTCGGGGAATGCTGATACCAGGATACTGACCAGTGACTTTGCCCTGGTAATTCAAGTATGGATTGACATTATGGGATTCTTTTCCATTAATATTAATACAGGACAATCTCACATGGCTATAGTGAATCGAGTCAACAGCGATGGATTAGGGGACCCATTCTATGAAGTCATGGGTTTAGTGACTTTGGAAGATGTCATTGAAGAGATTATTCAAGCTGAGATCGTAGATGAGACTGATATCTACAGTAAGTTGTAACAAATGCCTATTGTACTTGGTCATTCTATGAAGTTGAGAGAAGTATATACATTTTTTATTGTGTCATAAAATTGTGTTTTTTTTTATTAGACCTACTTTGAAAAAATGAATTTTACTGAAGGTATATTTTCTTGTACAGTGTTGAATGTTTTGTATGTATTGGTATTTATGCACCTGCGGAGATATGGGGATAGCATTTTGTCTTCTCCATTCTCTAGTCTGGTTTATGTGTTTTCTTTTCAATCATTGTGCTTAAAGTTTGTATGTTTTTTTTAATGATTGCAATAAAGATTGAAATGATCAAATAAAATATAATTATTAGTTTAATTTACATGTACCACACAGACTAAACTAAGAATAGGAGGAAAACGCTACTTTGGAATCCAAAAAAATTGCACAAGCAAGCTACCACAGCATGTATAATGTTACAGAGCTTGTTCGGAGTAAATAATGCAAATTTAATGCTCAATTCAGACGAGGCTATAGCACCATAATTGCTCCTGTTTTATACTGTTGAATAAAACTATTTGTTGTCCAAAGCGGCAGGTGTAAAAGACAGAATGCAGAATTGACAGAAACAACAGAAATGAGAAAAGACAGAATTTGCAAAAAGTTGAGGAATTTAAGTGCGAGTTCATTAAACCAAGGAGTTTCGTACATAACATGTATTGTTTAACGAAATCTTAAGTGATATACTAGTATACATTGAGGTAATATAATCTGGATATTTGTCATTTGTATTTTTTTGCGGTACCGGTAATTTAATTTTATGGTTGTCAAAACTTTCTTCTTTGAATGCTGTAATAAATAATAAATTACTAATTTGTGACCCCTCTAGAGTTATTAATGATCAAATTGCCTGTGGCCTAAACATAGTTTTAACATTAGCCATTAGTCAGGGAGATGATGAAACCTTGACTCTCCACCACCAGGGTACTTCCTGTAACTTATGTAATGCAGATAATATGTAAAATCGAATCCCAGAATGCATTGCCTATTTTAACTTGGTGTAAAAATATGTTATATGAAATAAATATAATAATTCTTTTTTCTGATTCCCTCATCAATAAAATACCAAACAATAAACAACAAGAATACAAAACATACACCTTTGACATGTTTGAGCATTATAATTATATTACTATTTATATTTGTCCCTATTATTATTTTGTAATCATCGTGCTTGATCATTTCCAGTGGACTGTGGAGGTAGGCCTAATGGGATATCTTGGCCCTTTCTTTTCACACTCACAGTCATGGCATGCAGATGACCCCATAACAAGTTAAACTTTCATCATTGAGGTAGCACATGTACGAGTGTTTACCATGATAAACATAACATAATGCAAAATGAAAACATGACATGTTAATCTCATCTGGGATTCTGAGATTGTGGGCCTACAACTACACTGTTTATGGCCACTTGGGCGTGGCGCACCCTCACTCTATGGGGCAGCACACAACACATATTGCGTCCAAACTCACAAACAAACATCTATTTAAAACTTTTGTACAACATGACCACAAAAATTTTAGAACTCCTGAAATCAAAACTCAGTAACTTCCTTTCTGCATTTCCTGGAATTTCTGTTGTTTCTGTTGTTTCTGTCATTTCTGCTTTCTGTCTTTTACACCTGCCGTTGTCCAAAGGATATTGTGAAACAGGAACCAGAATTGTGGATCAAGGATTTTAAGAACCACATTGTTCATTGAACAGCTTTAAAATCTGGATGATCAATTTGTATTAGGCAAAAAAAAAGATTGTTTGCTTGTCCTCCAGCGACCGACCCTAATCTAAATCTGGAAAAAAGTTTTTGTTTGACTGTACAAATTTGTGACATCCTGAAAAGTGTTTTTGGGCAATTCCACGGTAACTCGTGCTACACTTTATGGCGTCCTTTTACATACTTTGTGCTCCAGCTTTTTAAAATCATTTGATTGGAATCTGTATTTTTTGTATTTTAATACCCAACATTCAAGACTAGATCCTCATAGTATTGCTAAATGAATATATCAACTTTTGTATGTATGGGACAGCTGCGAAAAGCGGTAACTCGTCTACGAGCAGAGGACATGCTAAAAAATCACTCATTTTTATTTTGATCGTGTCCTAAAACAAAAAACATTAAAGCCTAATTGATCATAGGATAAGTAACTGCTATGCTAAGGTTTATCCTGGTATAACTTAAAAAGTTTTGTCCCTCATAGTTTTACATTGACTGGCAAAAACATGGTAACTTCGTGCTACGCTAACTCGTGCTACAGTTTGTCCGGCCATATACAAAATGGTTAATGTTCTTTTAAATGTCAAAGTTTCTTGATACAAATTCCTCAATGACTGGTATATGATCAAATAACCCAATCTATGTACATATAACCAAAGTATACTTTGATATAACCATGATAACCCCCAAAATAACCCAATTTATGTACAAATAACACCAATACAGTGCATGTATCAGAATGCAATGTACCACACACATTACATCCCAGCATTACATATGTATGTACTTAATTCCTTGCTCCATCCTGTTTGGATATTTCATACATTGTAGGGCTTAAATTTCAACAGTTAAATTGAACAGTCATCAATTGATAAGATTGATAGGTTATTTCACCCTAAATTAGTTCACAAAACTTTTAATGTTTGTGGTTCTTTACAATGATCGGCTCTGTAAGTTTCTTTAAATTTAAAAATTGCTTTCTGAGGTACCGGTATAGTATGTTTGGTCATCTTTTGGTTGATCATTTCCTGTGATTTCCTGCTTGGTGCATTACTGAATACAGTTTGCACGATTTCAATCACTTCACCTGGAAAATGAGACCCATCATACTCAACAACATGAACAAATTTTGTATCAATCATACAAATCTCAGTATCAACTTGAAATGTGGCTGTGGATTTCCAGTATCTATATTTCTTGGGCTAGATTGGGGGGGGGGGGAACTAAAAATTTGGTTGCATCATTTTGACCAGGTATTAGTAATGGGATATACTAGAGCATTTTTTTAAGAGAGACTGTACAAATTTAAGTCTTCGAGCTTCAAAAAAGGGACTTTATTTTGGTAAAAATTTGGTATATTTACACTATTTTGGCGCATGATCAGGGTGGAACTGGCTCCTTGAACCTTTTCTCTATCTTTGCCTTCCATATTTTTACTTTTATTTTTCTGTCAGAAGGGCACTTTTATCTTTAATTTTGGGCCCCCACACATGGGTGTTTGCCTGGTTGTTTCTTTGTTTGTTTCTTTGTTCGGCTGCTCGGGCGGAAGCAAATTGATTAATCCACTGTGCAGCTTCAACACAATAATCGATCAACTACATACTTGGTATACTATGCCAGATAGATAGATAGGTATGGTGATAGGATATGGTGGTTTGATGTGCTGTATAGTTTTGTGTTATGTTATTTGCATATTTATGAATATTAATGAGCTTATTTGCATATTTTGCCTACATTTTCATTAATCCACTCTGCAGCTTAAATGCATTAATAACCAATCAACTTCAAACTTGGTTTGGTGATTGGATATTGTGACCTGATGTTTGTCATGTTATTTGCATATTTATGAATATCAATGAGCTTATTTGCATATTGCATATCATTTGTATTTACAAAACATTGTTATTTACACACTTTTGAGTGAATGCCACCTTAATTACGAACCACTTAATTCTAGTTTGCCAGGGGGAAGTCTGCCCCACCTGCCCCCCCCCCCCCACTGGCTACACTACTACTAGAAAGTTGTTACCATGGTTACATAAATGCATATTCATGCAGTTGGGAGATACCTCTATTGCTGCCAAGTGGTATTTTGCATTACCTTTGCTGGTACAGGGGGAAGTGGGCTATGGTACGCGTGCTACATCGGTAACTCGTGCTACTGGTAACTCGTGCTACAGTTTTTAAGGGGTCATTATTATGTGGTGGATAGTGTTTTGCATTTCAATTTCTTATTTTTATTCAAGGTACTACTAGTAGAAGGAAAATAATAAGTGGCATCAATTAAATTGCCAACATTTTGTAAATATATTAAAAAATGCATCTCTCGGTAACTCGTGCTACATGTACACCATATTTAGTGTTATGAAAACACTATGAAAGGAAAAAATTAGCGGGGGGTTATTTAAAATGTGATGGATATTTCTTGACCATATTTCATAGATATAAAATGTATCAAATTCAAAAGAAAAGTGCCCCTGTTTAATAAAATAGGCCCACTTAGAAAATATCAAAGTTGAACAGGATTTTTCCACTAAAAATACACTCTCCGAAGAAATTATTTTTTTTAAACAAAATGTTAGAAAAATGCAGAAAAAAGTTTAGAACTTGAACATTACATCTGTTTGGAATAATATGAAAGTTACAAGAAATACATAGAGGCAATTTTATTTTTTGAGTCATGTCCACTTTTGCTTGGAATTGCCCTTTTACAGTTTCTACACACTTCTAAACTGTTTTAAAAACATGAATGAAGTGGGATACAGTAGAGAAATATCCCAATTTACAAGTATTTGAGCTATTCAAAGCTAATTAAGGGCATGCCATACGGTCATGTTTTGGCTATGACCTTTAAAAAAACAAAACAAAAACGACCGACCCAATTAATAATATGGATACAGTGCAATGCAAGTCAATATTGGAATAATCTTGATTCTTTACATAAAAGTATTTGATCACCCTATGTTTCAGGGGACAACCGCAGTAAGGCTCCAATTGGTATGCGTATGCGTCGTGACTTCTCACGGTTTGCTCATCAAGAAGAAGGTACTCACATCAAGATATCGCCACAGCTAGCTCTGGCCACATTCCAGTTCCTCTCTACAGGTAATGGACATAATGTAATGTAATGTTTCTTGTTATATAATGTGTACATGTATATACATGTATGTACGTACATTCATATCAAAAACGATGCACTTGTCAGCTACTACATGTGTCGCATTTCACATAATAGATAGGAATACAAACCAAGTCACATGGTTAAAGAATGTTCTCTGTATTCCGAAACCATGTGACTTGGGGATGATTTGAAGTGACCTCCACTTGAGATGAGTCTGGTATTTATTCCTACATGTAGCTATTATGTAAAATGAGATACATGAAGCAGCCGACAAGTGCATCGTTTTGATATGGATGTTCACATGCAAGTACGGTCTGACAGTAATGCTTATTGAAATATGGATCTTGTTTTTCAGTCACACTGTGTACATCTTTTAAAGAAATGCTCAACTAATCTAAACTAGAGCGATAACCGCACCATAGCTGAACCATGTGGCTTCGGCAGTATATTGTGGTAGGCCTATATACCACTGTCATCATTGCATTTAAATTTCAGCTCAATTGAAGCATTTTGAAAACTTGACATTTGACCCCTTTATTGCCCCTTAATGACCTTAAATGAATTTCAAAATATTTTAAACATGTTTAGAATGTCATAAGGATCATTGCGTTTAAATTTCAGCTCAATCGGAGCATTTTGGAAAACTTGACCTTTGACCCCTTTATGGCCCCTTTATGACCTTAAATGAATCTTAAAATGTTTTTAAAATGTTTAGAATGTCATAAGGATCATTGCATATAAATTTCAGCTCAATTGGAGCATTTTGAAAAACTTGACCTTTGACCCCTTTATGACCCCTTAATGACCTTAAATGAATTTTAAAATATTTTTTAATGTTTACAATGTCATAAGGATCATTGCATTTAAATTTGAGCTCAATCGAGCATTTTCGGTTAAAATGACCTTTTTGACCCCCTGTGACCCCAGGATGACCTCTGACGTTTGGAAATATTTTTATTATATTCTTTATGTTTTCCTCTTTCATATGACACCACTCATGGGGTCATACCTTCGTGGCATTTAGAGATATGTCCATTTAAGACCAAATGGTTAGTCAGTAAGCTAGTAAGTAAGCTAGTAAGTAAGCTAGTAACATACACTCATATAGGCTGATACCATTTCATGGTTCAGCAAAAATGTCACAATGTTTCAAATGTAGACTGTAGAAAGTTTGAGATAAATGTGCAACCAAGTAGAAAATTAAACCACTCGTGTTGCTTTGGAGCAGTGGTAGAATTTCCCACACTGGCCTGGGTGAAACAAATTGTACAAAAACTTGCACGTAAGTTTGATTTTCTTACGTCAGAATCGGAGAGGCTTCCCAGCATAGGCCTGGATGGTGTGCAATGCCAATTTTGGTGTAATTTGAAATTTGGTACCAAGATGCAATGTAATGGTTATCCCTGGTGCCGGCACTCTGTGTATGCGCAGGTACATGTACTGGTGCAAACATTTCACAAAATTGTCTGATTTTTCAGTATTTTTAGATGGAGGAACTCAATTCGCAAAACATAAAAAAGGGATTTTTTTTCATACCAATTGTTCGCAAAATTGAAAAAAGGGTGCTCTTCATTTACGAATCACATAAATCATTGTAGTTTCAGTTTTCTTCATTTACAAAATACATGCACAAATCATCAAAGTAAATTCCATTCAGAATACATCAATTATACAATGCATCCAACCATAGGTGATCGACTGATCGTGCATTCCTACATGTTTATATCAGAAAGAAATATATTGGAAATATCGCCAGCATTTTAAGGGAAAAAAGGACTTCGTTGCCCCGGGGCCACTCACATAAATGGTCTGTGTACGCATGCGTGACCAAAAAACAAGTAAAAAGGGTGTTTTTTAACTCAAGGCAAGTTACGTGTGTGACGCATTTAGGGTCTAAAAACACTGATTTTCAAGAATAAGGGTAGTTTTCTGAAACTGCACAACTTGTTCATGGTACCTTTTTAAATTTTTGGCAAATTATGACTCCAAAAATTGTACATTTGTTGCATTTTTACTAGCCAAAAACACATTAGGGTGTAAATTGTATATTAAATTACTTTATTAAGGGGCTAATTTGCTGGTAGGGTAAACTTGTTACTTTAAGGGGCATTTCAAAAATATGCAAATATGGTCATGCATGTGTACACTATCATACTTGAGTGGCCCCCTGGGCTTTGTTGAAAGGAGAAAAATCACTAAAAATAGGGGTGTTTTTATCCTGAAAAGGTGGTGTTTTCAAAGTTCGCCGATGAGCATGAGTACCCGCGGATGCCTTGACTGGGTGGTGGTCCAAGTCACAATATGATTCCAAAAGGTTTAATGCAAACAATGTATGACATGACAGTTTTAAAAGGAAGAAAACTATTACATGTAATTAGGAGATGATGTACATGTATCCTGTATGAACTAACAAAATCATTGGATCTTGTCTCACAAGGTGTGGAAGCTTTCAAGACGGAATTCATCTCGGAAAATATCTTGCATCGTCTCCTGGAGCAGGACATCATCATAGATGTCCGACTTGAGGACAAAAACAAACCTGTCTACATATTCCAGCGAGGTCATCCAGCTGACTATTTTGTTCTCATCCTGCAAGGTCGCGTTGAGGTTGCCATCGGCAATGAGAATCTTATCTTTGAGCAAGGACCGTTTGGATTCTTTGGACAGAATGCCATCTTACCACCTGGTGTGAAGGATCGTAAGTATCTAGAATTACAAAAAAGAATCAACCAATGCCGTTTGATAATTTTTACCATCTTAATGATGCTAGTGATTAGTTGAGATCACATCTTTTTGCATTTTCTTTTGTCCAAACCAGTTCTGACCAATATCAATGCATCAGAAGAGATCGGAAATTACCGGTTATGAAATCAATGAAAATGTACATTATGTTGTGACCAAGAATTTCCTGAAAAGGGCCTTGTCCCAATCAACATTCTGTACTGTTACATGCTAGACTTAAATACGTTTTGACCCTTCGTGCCTTAAACAGATGTAGTTTGAGTGTCGTGCATGTGCAGGGAAGAGACTGCTTCCTAATACGACTTTTGCATAATGCTGGAATTGCCAATTTAGTTGTGGGTGAATCATTGGAAATGGGAATTATGTAACATCAAAACTTGGCATTATTGACAAATGAGTGTAAAATATTCTTGAAAAGTTTTGTATGAATGAGGTAAAACATTTTAATGTTTAAAAATGTCTTAAATCTGACCAGCTTGTGAAATAGAATTAGTCCATCATGATTGTATTTCAAAAAGTCATAGACTAGTAATACTTGTATCAGACATAAGAATTTTCCTTTTTAAAAGGAATTCCTTTTTTGTTGCCCAAATTTCCGATTTTTATTTCTTTTCGCCTGCTTTGAGCATTTTTGCCATGAATTTACGCACTTTTTCCTTTTTTTCAGAATTTTCCTTTTTCTTTCATGGAAATGTACTCTCATGCCTGTTGTATACTGTTGAATTCTCTTGTCACTGAACATTCTGTATCAATTCGTAGATACCTTATAGATAGAACCTGTCTCTTTTATTGTTGCTATGATGGTACACATTTCTATTGTTCACCACTTCGTACCCTTAGTTCACGTTTCTATTATTAACCACTTCTTACCCTTAGTTTAGCTCCAATAGTGTTTCTCCTCACATGCTCACAATAAATAGGGCTGCTACAAATACGCAATTGTGTTCATTGCGGCACAAATCACATAAATTCTGGATTTTTGGCTCCAAATGTTTGTTTTTTTGACATAATTTGGGGAAATCTAAAAAAATGAAATACATTTTTGTTGCAATTTTATTTTTTTGCAGATTTAGGGAGTCCCTTGACCTACATTTGTAGAGCCAATTGATGGGTTGATTAAAAAAAAAATTGAAAAAAAATCACCAAAAAATTACATTGTGGTTAGAGGTTCCCCTCCCAAATTAAATTCCTCATGCCCACATGGGTTTCGAGATGAAATCATAGATTTTAGTCCTAGTTTTTAGTTGTAAAGCATGTAATTAAAAAAACCCAACTCTATCGCATTAAAACAATTCGTCACAGAAACAAGTTTATATCTTCCTCATGAGGGATTATACAATGTACATGATCTAAAGTCTGCACAAAAAGTAACTCGGCTGTTATAAATACGCCTATAGATTCAGAACTAATAATTGTTTTCACAATATTTCAACATAGAGAGAAGGATGATTTATTTAACACGCATTTTGATACCCCATTCGTCAAATGTTGTTCAATATTAACAACACAGTATAGCTTCTACAGAAAAATACCCGAATTTAAAAGTTGCAGTTTACAGCGATCAATGGTTATAATGCCAGCACTGCAAACACGTAATCCATACAATACAAAAAATCAATAAATAACTGCAACTTCTAAATTGGTGTATTTTTCTTTCAAAACACTGCTGTATTGTCAATATTGAACAAAATTGGACAAATGGGGTATCAAAATGCGTGAAAATAAATCATCCTTCTTTTTATGTTAAAATATTGTGAAAACAATTATTAGTTCTGAATCTATAGGCGTATTTATAACAGCTGAGTTACTTTTTGTGCAGACTTTATGTACTACTTATTCATTGTAAAAATGTATATGGTCGAATCCAACGAAAAGTGTACACGGCATGTTCAGGGCCATAACTTAAAAGTATTAATCAATTGGCATTTGTATTGTGTTTATTCGCCTTGATCATACGCTTCGCGCCATATATAATAAGACCCCCTTCTGTGAAAAACTTAGACACAGAGACCCCAAAACATGCTATTTTTACCCATTTTTTCAAAATATTTCTTAAAGTATTTTTAAAAACATCTAAATCAGTTATGAAAAGAAGTCATTGGATTGAATCTAAATTGATTTTCTGAAAGGTGTGTATTCAAAGATTGCCTGTTCAATTTTTCACATATTTGTACATAATTATGAATTTTTTGTGATAATTTTTTGAGTGGTATTTTTTTTTACATTACCTACGAATACAATTTTTCATAGCACTAGATAAAAAAAAAAAAAATGGAAATCACTAATAAATTCGTAATTGATACAAGCTTTGATATGTCCAATACTGAAATGCATTGCATTCGGACATCTTTATTATTGTGTTTAGCTGCCAGAAATTCTAAATGGCACAAAGGTAGGTTTGGTAAAAATATGCATTACCTCCGAATACATGTTAAAAGCTGTGTCATTTCCACAAAGTGAGAGAATAGTAAACAATAGTTAAGCAATAGGTGCAGGGTAATACACTCTTTATTTCTACCAAGTTTCAATAGCCTGCGTTTAAATATTTCTGAGATGTCAACAATAAAAGCAAGTATTAAGTAGTAGGCCTGGCATTTTCGGGTAATTTTGTACCCGGGTACCGCCGCAATTTTCAGGCGGGTAACCGGCACCAAATTGCAAAAAAAAAAAAAAAAAAAAAAAAAAAAAATAATTAAATCGAAAAATGTAAATAACCTAGAAACTAAAAAAAATAAATTTGGAATAATTTTTAAAAAAAAAAAAAAAAAAAAAAAAAATCAAGATATTTTGTTATTTTTTATATGAAAATTGATAATTTGTATTCATGTCATAGTCTATTAATGATTTCAAAATGTATTGAATTTGAATGCATTTTGAAATCATTAATAGACTATGACATGAATACAAATTATCAATTTTCATATAAAAAATAACAAAATATCTTGAAATTTTTTTTACAATCTAAATTTCTAATTTGCGAGTGTTCTGTTTTTGGTCAGTTCTTCTTTCTTTCTTTCTTTCTTTCTTTCTTTCTTCTGTCAAACTTTTAACGAGCCATTGTAGCCATATGCTTTAGGCCAATGTAACCATATTTGGTCACAAGGACCATTGGGTAGGGGCACAAATGTTACATGACCAACTCGAGGTCAAAGGTCATCCAAAGGTCATTATGGCCAAAATGTGATTTTCACTAAAAATGCTTCTTCTTCCACAAATTACATAATACAATGACGTCACTTGCATACCTGCATCGCCTTTAGCCAGTGTCTAAAAGTTGTACAAAGAATTGGGGTCAAAGGTCATTAAGGGGGTAAAATCTTACAATTGCATTATCTCGACATCCATAAGGGATATGGGGCTCAAACTCGTTAACAACAAATATCATGACCAGGGGAACATTTTACAGGGGTCAGGTCAAAGGTCAGCAGAGGTCATATTTTAGAAATGCATTTTCTGTACATCTGTAAGGAGTGCAGGACTCACACTCTGTGACAACAAACTTGATGACCAGGGAATATATTGGAACACTTTGCAGGGGTCAGGTTAAAGGTTATCTGGGGTCAAATCTTATAATTTCTTTTTTCTGGACATCTGTAAGGGGTATGGGGCTCAAACTCAGTGATAACAGATCTCATGACCAGGGGAACATTTTGCAGGGGTCAGGTCAAAGGTCATGCAGAGGTCAAATTTTAGAAATGCATTTTTGGACATCTGCAATGGGTACGAGGCTCAATTTTGATGACAACAAACCTCGTGACCTGTTAAACATTAAGGTTAAAGGTCAGATCAAAAGGTCATTAAAGGGTTACATGCCTGGCGATTGTCTGCGCTCTGTGAGCGCAAATTATCTCTAGTTTTTTTTTTTTTTTTAGGTCAACCATGAATGATCCTAGCATTTAGGTCTAGGTCCAGGGACACTACAAAACCGAAAAAATAAAAACTTAAAAAAATGTAATCTCGGGCGGTACCCGTTTACCCGACCGAAAATGCCAGCCTTAATTCGTAGGTAAATTTCGGTAACCGAATGTTACCTACGAATACAATTGACATCATGACAATATTGTGAAACACCGCCATTCATGCCAATGCCCATATTGGTACATAACGAAGGCCTGTGTGTTTGCTATCAAATCATATGTCAATGAAAGTTGCGAATTCACATACATGCCCACCATGCAAAAGTGAATACGGCTTAATTGTTGAAAATATGTACTGAAATAGACGACGGTCTGCTCATTTGAAAGAAAAATCAGATTCAAAGAAGATTAGAAGGGATAAATACTTGGATTTGTCAACTGTCCAAATTGATTTATTCGAAGGTTTTTTTTGATGTTTTTGCTGATTTTAACTTTGAAATACCATGGAAAAAACGACTGTTCTCATTGTTTCATGATCTAGACATCACAGTGATGGACCCTGGTATAAAGCTAATTGTAGTTGCCCTCAAACGAAAGGCCACAAGACGTAACTGACTCCAAGATGGACTTCACAAGTCTGCAATAACGGTTTTAAGCGATTTGTGTGCAATTAACAAATTAAAGTCACTTTAGTGCCTTTGTTTCTTACATCAATCCTCTTTCAACCGCTGTGAACCGACATTATTAATACATGATAGGGTCTAAAGTATCAATAAGCGTACATAAAGAAAATAATGCATTCAAAGTGCTTTATAAAATGAAGTTTTGATTGCGATATCCAGCAAAAGTCTAATTCTTACCTACAAATACTGAAATGTTACTTACGAATACAGCATAATACATGACATGTGTAATGAAGTGTCACTACCAATGGAAATTAATTGTCAAAAACTTTAAGCGGTTCCCCAGGACACTATTATTACCCATATACGGATTCATTCAACAATTATTTATTATGTAAAATTGCTGATTAACTACTTGTATATCAAAATGAAGTGGTCAAAATCTTGCTAAAAGCATCAAAAATTTTTTGATCTAAGGTAATAGCATTTATTCATTTGGACGTACCATCTGAAAGAGATCTAAAAACTACCATTTTATTAATTCATTACCATAATAGCAAAATTTAAACCTCTAAACTCAATATAGATATTGTTAAATCGCTCATGTTACCTACGAATACCGGGTTTCTTCACCTTTTCATTGTATAAAGCGTTAGGTGTATGCGTATAATTCCTAATATTCTTGAAAGCATATATCCTACTCGTTCTTATACAATGTGTAAATTGATTCATACTCATTTGATAAATAAAATACAGAAACTGACCTAAACTTCATTTTCAAAAATAAACTAGCATAAATTGACTAAGATCATATTGATCGCATTATAAAAAATAAAACAAATATTTTCTGGCTGAGCTAGCATTTTCCTGACACCCTGTGGTCTACATTACACGAAAAAAAGCGTTAATGGGAATATTCCATTTGTTTTAGGTTGATTAGTATTGCGATAGTGAAAGCATCCTAGTGGTATTCGTAGGTAACATTGGGTTTTGATATCACATTTACTATCACACGTCCTGGATTTATTTTTCAAGATTAGTAATGGCACTTTTGGTTCCTACATGTATAAGGCCAATATGTCATCAATCAATGGGCAAAAGGAAAAAATTGTGGAGACATTTTTATTTCGGACTTTTATTTTTGGCCCGTGGACACTTTTGGTTGGATTCGACCATATATGTATACATGTACATGTCCATTGACTAGATATGGTTATCTTGAATTGGAGACAGACCCTTACATTTGTAGTAAGAATGACATCATTCATAGAAGCAGGCTATAAAAATGATCATAATATAATGGTATTTATTAGGCCAAGTAAAATAAATAACATGTAGGGCCTATATCGTACCTGTCCTCACCAATTTTTATTTTTTTTATTTACTCCCTTAACTTTGTTTATAAAATTGTTGTAATGAGAAGACATGTCATGACGTCCTTTTTATCATTTAATTTAAAAGACTTTTTTCAAGCTAGGGTAGGGCTTTGGGTAAATAACAAAAATATTAGAGGCCTCCCTGTTTTCATAATGTGTTGACAAAGCCTTTGTAATTGCAATTTTACACAGAAATGAATAGTAAATTTATAACAAATAATAAGGGCATCCCTCACCAAATTTTGAGAAAGTCCGGATGATATACATGTCATTTATTTTACTTGGCTTTGTAGTGGAGTCATATTGTTACAGTGGAGTGGAGGCATGTAGTAGTTTTACTTCAACAGTTATAACAAGGTTTACTAACACAATTGCAACATTGTTGTTTAAATTGATATCTTGTCAAGAACTTCAGGTCAAGTCTTTCACTCTGCAGTTTTAATTCTCAGCCTAGCGGAAAGTACAGCTTAGTGATGTCACTTGTCATCTACATGTAGCTGAATTAATATCACAGTGCTTGTGACTTGTGTAAATGAAATTAAAAAATCAAACAAACAATAGTCTTTAAAAGAAGAAGATGCTATGTCACCTTACAGCTCAAGGCTCAGTTAATCACCATTTACAAAATGTATTCTAATTTCTGTGAGTATTTTACTCTCTAAAGTCCTTTACTACCCTTAACTTGGTACATGGCATTGGAAATTGGGAACTGCCGTATGGTGCCTCTAGACCTTATATAATTTAAGTAATTAAATCATTTGCATTTGAATGTAGCAAATGTAATAAATTAATTTAATTACTGTACGTGATATTGGTTTCTTTACCATCAAATTAATCAATGAAATATGAAATTAGCTCCAGGTAAAAATTGACAGCTAAAAGCTGAATTATAAATGCTTTAAAATTTAGTTGAGCACTGTACATAGATAGTGAAGGTCTGTGTTGAGTAATGAGTAATATATCATTTCTTGTCAATAAAGATAGTGAAGCTCCTTCGCTATTTAAGATATGTGTAAATTCCAAACAAAAGTACATGTAGGCACAGGTTGCAAAACACCTGCACAAGTCATCAATCTGTTCCAGGGTATGGTTTTTGTTGACATACATACATCATTGCACTAGTCAGAGATGATTCTGTTTACAATTATATAATCTAATATTACCACAGACATCATTCTAAACGATGGGCACCTCTTGGCTGGCCAAGCAAGCTGTAGGAATGGCGGCTATATGCAAATTGTGAAATTGATGTTTACATCCACGACATCATTTTTTTGTGAAAATTATTTGTTCTGAAAATGATGAACATTTGCACTTTTCCTCCCATTACTGTTATATTGTTTGTTTGTTTAAACGGTCGCTCCGTGTGGAGACACGCTTGGGTCCTGATGGGACCAGGCTCAAACAAAATGCTCAAGCCAGGCTAAAAAGCCTATAAGCATGCTGGCCTGTATGGAAAGAGAAGTGAGAAACAGACTTGAAGACAAAGAACAAGGAAAAGAAGGCCACTCCCAACAATCAAGTTAACAATTTTAATGTCAGCCTTTGGGTCAAGAGAAAGGAAGTGCTTAATCCAATCTCAACTGCCACTGACATATAGCTGTACTATGTAGTGTTAGTCCAATATGTTTAGGAAAATGTTTTACCTTTAAGGACCCCATGTTGATATTCGCTAAATAGGCTGTTCGCTAATAGAGTGACAATTCTTATCGCCATTTCACCATTCTTATTTTCACAGATGACCTGACCTTTTAAGGTCATCTAGTAGACTTTCTTACCAGTTAATAATAATAATAATATTTATTTCAATTGCCATAAATTACAAACATGAAAAAACATTAAAAGCAATTTAAATGACAATCCAGGAAAGAAGAAATAGACTAAACAGTTGTTTATAAATTCTTGCCACAAGTCGCGATAATTTTGTTGTTGGTGAGGTTTTTGATTTTATTTGATCCTGTGGTTTAGCGGTGTATGTAGGCCTATGTAAATAAGCTCAAAATCACAAAACAACAAAAAAACAGGTGAAAATCGCAACAACAAAAAAACAGGTGAAAGAGCTGAAATTTTGCAAAACGCAAACATTTACACACACCGAAATTTCCATGTTTACAATAGTCCACATCATCATGCTCCCTGAGTTAACTCTCATAATTGTACATTTTTTGTAACTCTTCGCTCAAATTTTGAACAAAATTCTTATGTTGAAATTTTAGATCAGAAACCTCTATTTTGCCTAAAAATCAAGTGCCCCCAAATCATACTATATAAGGATGCTAAAATCATGCAATGCCACTTGAATTGTGTAGTGATTTTTTTAAAGAAATAGGAATGGGAGAGCAAATGACTATGAAAGTGAAATTTAAATTATGTGAAGAAATAAGGAAATAAATAAGCAAAGGAAATGATAAATGGATAAATATAGTGAATAATGATAATAAAATGAAGCAAATAAATAAAATTAAAATCAGATTTTATAATATTACATATTTGTTGTATAACATGTACAAAATATATAAACAAAATAATTGTATACAAGAGATATACAATATGTTTACTTAGCAAACTTCTGGATTTACTGAGCTACACAGAGAGCAGCAGAATTCATGTACAGTAGGATAAATCAATATACATGTACATTCTTATCATCCCAATTATCAATTTCTGATTACTAGGAATAATTATTTCAACCATTAATATAGCTAACATATGTTAGATACCATGTAGCTCTGTCATACCCTGGAGTATTAAAATGAAGTGCCTCATACTCATAGTTATGATTATTATCTTGGAAATTGGAATATGTGTAGTAGTAAGTTTCACATCATTGAATGTTGTGGGATGTTTCAAGCCTGTTGGAGCATTTGAAGCAACGCTCTACGTACCAGCCTGATATTATTAGTCAATTTACATGAAGATGATGCAGTCCCGGGATGCAGCGGTACTCTGATACAGTTGTATTTATATAACTATCCAAGGATGCATCTTGACATTTATTGTGAAGAATGCAGCAAGTGTGTTTGTACTAAAATTACCCATAAGATTAGCCGTGTTCAGACGGGCTTAGAGTTAAGTTTGTGTCAGGCTAACACTAAGCTACCTCAGAGGTAGCTTAGTGTTTGCACCCTTCTGAACAAGTATCATGTTAACTAATACGAAGCTTAACAAAAAAAATTACCACCGAAAAATCTTTATGGTAGAACACTAACACGAAGCAATCCATGCAGCTAATATAGAGTGCTTAAAGAGTTAACAGCTCTGAGGAGGGGTCGTGTGGACAAGTATTAGTGTTAAATGATGACCTCACACTATCTCTGTGTGTAAATAACACAGAGGTAAGCTCTCGTCTGAACAGGCCTATAAACAAAGGTGATGTGCTATAGGAATGTAACATTTATACAGTTGCTTTATTAGAAGGTAGACATTGATTTTTTTTTATAGACAACATATAATGAAGTAACACACAATGGTGACAAAGTATAAGGCCCCAGCATGAATTCATGTGCAATTGATTTCGCAGTTGCTTGCCAGTAGTATACAATTATAATTAAGAGGCCTCCAATTAAAAAATAAGTACAATTACATTTTCTAGCATTAATTGGTATCAATTACCATCAGTGACTGCATGACAATTTTCTTGATGTCTGATGATTAAATCATGATTGTATGATGACTTGACTAAATTTTGCAAAGTAAAGTTTACAGAGATTTATTTATTGTGCTGTTCTGCTACACTGGCCTTACTAGTAGAGGGCCTTTTGACTTTCGGGTGGAGCGGTTAGTGGTTTACACGGTTCTAGGATCATGACGGATATAGTGTGTTTAAAAGGCATGACATGACATGACATAACTTAGCATAACATAACATAACACATAACATAACATAACATAACATAACATAACATAACATAACATAACATGAATGGTAATCTTCTTATAACTCTAAAACAACTGAGCTTAGGCCATATCAAACATTTGTGCTCGATAAATTCATTAAATGAGTACTCGCGACTTTAGCTTTTGCCATCAGGGCCGATGGCTTGATCACAAGTGACTTGGTCCACTGCTGCGAAATGGTTTGTTGATATTTCCCATAAGTGATAATGTCTTTGTTTTGAGCAGTGGATCGAGAGAAACTATACCTTTATCACGGTTGATTGCTTTGGTCCCCTTTTTACAAATGTAGATTGCTTCCCTGATTGTCCTGCTGAATGCATTTGAGTCCATATCGAGGATTTTTGCCCCTTCCCATTCTATGGTGTGATTTTCTTGAGCTAGATTTTGAGCTACTGCTGAAAACAAAAATATCACTTCCGGGAAATATCAACAAGCCTTTTGGCGGAAAAAGCAGTGGACCAAGTCACTTGTGATCAAGTCATCAGCCCCGATGGCGAAAACTAAAGTCGGGAGTATTCATTTTTATTGTCAAGCAAAAATGTTTGAATTATAAAACTATGCATCATGATGGGAACCAAGGGAGAACAGTGCCAGTGCATTGATTGGTCACCCCAGGTTAAATAAGAAATAAATAAATAAATAAATAAATAAATGATGTATTATTGTTAAAGAATGAATGCCTTTCAAGCAAGTTTCATGTAAGGTTGTCTTCATATTTCGCTACTTTCAACTGTTGTTTAGCATTGAAGAATAGAAAATTGAAGGTTGAAAATGACTTGTGTGTATACTGTACACTTCTACCACAGTTGCAAAGCGTTAAACAGTACATGCGTTTAATGTTCCCATCCCTGCTTACGATCAATCTTACGATTTGATTTTCCACACATAAACCTTTAATCAAGCAAAAGATTGATCACAAGTTCTTTGTGAACCAGTCCCCAGGTGGATCCCCAGGTCACATTTCCTTCCTTTTCTGGAAAGGGCTACCTATTTATATGTATAAGATAGTACATTACTGCATTAAAATGCTCATCATACATGTACAGATGAATACATGCACTCTAAATGACCAGTGCAAAATATGTGGTATTTCACGTGGACAAGAGTTTTGATTACATTCATAATTATTTGGGGAAACTTTGCTGCAGGATGAGGATATATATGCAAAAGGAACAGGATTTCCTCTGTTTCTTCCTCATGCAAATCAAATTAAACACTGGTATACAAAGTAGGTATCCTTTCATTGTTAGAGACTTTCATGATACTCAAGTGATTACCAAAAATAAATCAAACAAACAAACAAACTAAAAGAACCACCCAACAATAAAAAACAAAACATAATATTTTGAAACTTTTTTTCTCTCATGATTTTTAATCTAGGGTAGTTTGAATTTATTTCGGTGAATAAATAGAGACTTTGTATCGTGCCCTGAAACTATTAGAATTTAGAAACACTAACAATGAAAAGTGTAGATGTTAATCAGGGTTTTACAGGGTTCCATAAAACATAAACAACTTCCCACAGTGCATTTCTTCAATTTCAATAATCTGCACTGATCTGCTACCCAGTGTAACATGGGTCGATAGTGACAAAAAGTACCAACAGAGCACATCCAGAGCTTACAAATTATGTTTATTTCATGACTATCAACGGTAATTGACCCATGTTCAGGGACAGGCGATTTGCACGGAACTTTCTTTCCGCGCAATTCCGCGCAATTTAGGGATACATGATTTGTACTAAAAAAAAGTTCTGCGCAATTCCCCGCAATTTGCTATTTTTTTCCGCGCAAATCGCCTGTCCCTGCCCATGTTTAACCAGTCTATTCTCAACATGAACACATGTACAAAGAAATATGAGTATCATATGATGTATCATGTTGCAAAAGATTCTGGGAAGGGTAAGATATTTTCTTTGAAACAACTCAAAACAAAATACACTAAAGGGCTCTCTTGCTTATGCTCTATTACATGTACATGTACTACTGATTCTTTAGTTCAGAGACTCACAAATTAATGGTGCATGATGGATCTTGAAGTAGCACATGACCTGTGTAAAATCCCCAGAGTCAGTGCCCCCCCCATGCTCCAGGCCTTTGCCCCCTTATAGCAGGCTGGACCTCAAAATCATATGATCATTGCTGTTTATGGATAGTGGCGCATCAGTTTCACATTTTTGTTATGTGTGTTCACAAAATGAAATTGAGAATGCTTGCTTTAACTGTTAAAAATAACTAGCACAATGAAATGCAAATAACAACATGATTATGCGCCCGAGGTAATACACCAGGCCAATAAATTGAATTGTAAGGTGTGTGAGCGGCATTGGACTCTCAATTACTTGAGCTTCTTTGATAACCTAATCCAGCGGCAGGCAAGTCGCACTTTTCATCAAAAGTTTCCCTGCTGCTTACTTGACAGAACGGTGGAGAAGTGGGAAGAAAGAGGGTTCACTCCAACCAACACACACACCCTACATGTTTTCACCGACAACTGTGGACCCGTATTGTGTGTGTGGTTGTTAACAGTGAAACCGTGGACCCACACACACAGACATATCATTAAATCCAAACATGGACTTCTGTGATATTTCACCGCTAACCATGGACCTGGTATTACACCTGCGATAGAGGACCCTACCCCATATGCAAAGTTATGCTGTCTTACAACCATGGAGTTGTCTTACAACCGTGGACGTCCACATTTCGCAGTGTGTGGTTTTCACTACATAAGTGTGGACTCAAAAGTCTGTGTTTGTAGGTCAAACAAATGCACCCCTACACACATGTCCTGCCACCCCCTGTAAGCACTGTGTGTCAACTGGGGACAATTATTGGCCAAAAAACATGCAGTTAAGGTTTTTTGCTTAATCTGCAGCAGATTTTTTTCACACAATTCCAAGTTTTATCGTCTAATCGGGAACTTCTACATACCATACCCTAAAAGGTCCTTGGTTGTATAAATTCCCCTAATGGCATATTTTAAAATTGGTGGGAAGTGGGTTACGCTTTGAAAGATTGACAACTGGGGATGACCTGGTTGTCTTGAAGTCCCCATTTAATACAATAATGCAAACAAGTTGTTTTGTTGAAATGTTTGGTAAGCTGAGAAGTTGTAAAAAGATGTGATGGGAAATATATTTCTAGTTGTCGCTTTATGAAGCAGGGAAAAATCATTAAACTCGATCGCCATTGAACACACTTTCTTCCTTAATGGCAGTTCACCTGCAAAAATTATACTGTATCAATTTTTGTGTGTATATTACCTGGGAATTCTCACTTTTCTTTTCATTATTCTTAATAATTGATGATGACAATTCAGGTGTTTTTATCTCTTTCCTCCCTGTTGAAAAGACACAATATAGATGAATAAGATGATGATGATCGATGCACTACCTTGAATTGAAAATGACAGGTCACATGGTTCAGAATTTTTTATTACTTGCATTATGAGCAATGGTTAATTAAAAAGAAACTATCAACTATTGATTAAATTAAAGAAAAAAGCGTTTTGTGAAGTTGCCATGGTTTCTGCTATCAGAATGATAAAAGAAGGGACATAAGGTGAAGGCTATTGGGAACAGTTGATGCGGTATATGCTCACTGGCAAAACTAACACATGTTGAGAACAGTTTAGTATAAATAAAATGCATGTTATTGCACAGAATATTATAGTAAATTACACAAATTTAAATCTAATTGTAACAAGTACGTAGAAGTAATTAATTGTACAGGTGAGTCATGAGTGATGTTTAGTTTTTAATAAGCTAAAAGTGAGTGTTTCTGTCAGTTAATAATCCAGATTTAATAATTACAAATTCTATCTGTGGAAAGCAAAGTTTGTGTGGAACACATTTCAATTATATGACCATTTTCACATCAAAGATGGGTCAGCTGAAAAGGTTTTGGTACAAAGTCATTCCAGATTTAGCTTTTTATTTGCCCTTTCATTTGAAGAAGAAAAACCAGCATGTGTGAACCATTTATGCAACTCTAGAATTGTATTTCTTCAGAAGTGATCACAGCTGGCACATTTGAAATATACATACATGTAATGTTTCTTAACTGCGGTTTATATGTGTAAGTCTTCTCACCAAGCTTTTAATATGTTTATACTTGTGGGAAATACAAATATACTGTATATGCGAAAAATGGTGTTATCGTCAAGACTTAAAGAGGAAACCCGCCAGAGTTGTTCTTCTGGGGTGAACCAAACCTGCATGGTTATCAAATTAGTGACAAGGTAATCTCTGAATTTGACAGGTGCTAATTGATGTTTTAATGTTATTGCATCAATTACCACCTGTCAAATCCAGAGATATTCTTTTCACTGATTAATTTGATAACCAGGCAGGTTTGGTTCACCCCAGAAGAACTCCTCTTTTAAAAATAAAATACCTAAACTGCTGTTGGACATACATGTATTCACATTGATCTGTACCTTTGTGCCTTTGATACCAAGAAAAAAGGGTAAACAAAATCAAAACAAACAAACAAACAATCAATTCCTAAAGCATTTCCCATTTGATATCAGATGTCATATTTCATAAGTGATAGGCTACTGATAGCATTGTCAAGATTTAAGGCACAACATATACATACATGTACAATGTATATCTACACTGCTGTATGACATATTCTTGTTTCTGTGACTTTTTGGTATAAATTTACCTCAAACAGCAAAAAACACCATGCAAAATAAACAAAAGAAAAATTAGCATTTCAGAGGAGTTTTCCATCTATTTTTATACTGTGCAGCAACATAGTGCAATTTCTAAGGCCCGCTTGAATTGTGTATACTGCAAATACGAAGGTATGGTACCTCTTTAAGGGAAGACTATTTAAGTGGTAGTTGGAGGAGCCCAGGGTTTATCTGATTGATTTGGCGGAACTATTTGTACTACAGAGCAGTAGTATGCAGGAAATTCAGTGACTGTATGCATGGAAGTGTCATTCCTTGATTTCGGCGAGTGCCCAGGGGGTGCTCACCTATGAAAGCACAGCACTATCTTTGTATTTGCCAAATGGCTGGGATGATAGGGGTTTGTGTATAATTTGTACTAAGGGAACAATCCAAAAGATCAATGATGGTCTATATAAATGAAATTAGTTTCATCACAGATGGGGAGGGATATAGTCAGCTATAAAATGAAACAAGTTACGTTTATAAAATGTCATCAATCTTTGAGGTTGTTCCTTATTAGAATAGGAAGCATATTTGACTAAAGGCAGCACATAGAAGATTGACAGAATTAATAATCTGTGTACATATTGTGTAGTATCATTCAAGTTGTGGATCAATTTCTGGACAGATCACGCTAGTTAGACATTAATATGTGACTTTCAATGTGAAGCCAATGCAATCAACAAATGTATAAGTGGTTATTTCCGCGTATGTGCAGATATTTTCGCAATTTTCAACACAAAAGACTTCTGTGCATGTTGATATTTTCACGAAATTTGTGCCTTAACCAATGTTATTATATGGCCAGTGGCGTAGCTGCAGGGGGGGGGCAATTGCCTATTTGGGCCCCGCCTCCTAGTGCAAGGAAAAAAGAGGAAAAAGGAGGGAGAGAGAGGAAAAAAGAGAGGGGAGAGAGGGAGAGGAGGGGAAAAAGAGATGGGGAATCCATACAATATGCAATACCATACGATTATTATCAATAAGCCTGGCAAAAATTGTCTATTTGGGCCCCTGCCCCCCCCCCCCCCAAGTGCAGGGAAAATTGGTAGATTTGGCCCCCCCATACAGGCTTGCCCCGGAAAAAATCCCAGCTACGCCACTGCATATGGCGGATAATATGCTTAAATAAAGCCGTCGTGAAAATTACAGAAGTAAATATACAGTCATTAGTGTAGTAGAGGCACCAAGTTGATAATTGATAGGAAGTGGTTATGTATGATTATATGGTAGGCTAGCATCAAGAAGTAAGTATCACTCAGGAAAACCTTGGAAAGGCAAAACTATAGCTTTATTAAATAAAGATTGAATAGATATAAGGACTGAATCAATGTACTTATATTACCAGTATTTAATTTTAATCAATTTTTGGAGTAGTTTCAGTTGAGACTATATACCTGAATCCAAGGTTGGAGGTATTCAAGTTTGGTTTGGGTAGGGGTGTGCTGCTGAGGAAGAGGACCCATCCATATATGAAGAGCTTTTTTTGCAAAACCCCTTACATCCACTTGCCCGATTTTGAGAACACATCAAAAAATCATTAAAAAAAATCACTGAAATATAGGGCTTTTCAACAAAAGCAGTTTTTGGCGGGATGCTTGGGTACAGGGTTCGATTTAGAAAATAAAATTTACATGCACAACTCTGGTTTTTTCCTCAAAATGGGCTGAATAACACAAAATTTTGCATGCACAGGCAAAATTCTACATGCACAGAGCCAAAGTTACATGCATTTGTGCATGTAAAACCCCTCTAAATCGAACCCTGCTTGGGTAGGATGAGCATCCCGCCCAAAACTGCTTTTGTTGAAAACCCCCTTATATCAGTGATTCTTTTGACGATTTTTGATGTGTTCTCAAAATTGGGCAAGTGGATAGGGTTTTGCAACAAAGCCCTTCATATACCAAAATTGGCCTACATGTAGAAAATGGGGTTGTTGATATACCAAAAGGCAGACAATGCTACATGTACCTATGTTTGTGGCACGTCCCTGTATGGTCATTTGTACTGAACCCCCAGAATTAGTTCCATGTTTCAGTTTGCAAAATAATATTACTGCAGCTTTTGATATATATACCGGTATATGTATTGTATTGGTTTCTGAAGTGTTTACCTTTCTCTCAGAATTTTTACTTTGGTTTAAAATAAAATTATATGAAGAAGGATTATACATAGGGAATTATCAGAGCTACATTCCTTTACCTTAGTTTATGGGATATTCTAACTATATCGCATTTTATTGGTAATTTTATGTATAAGTATATGTCCTTTTGAAAGAGACATGAAAAGGGGTACACCCCGTCAGTCCGAAACCCCGCCAGTCTGAATCACCGCTAGTCTGAATTTTAAGCTTACCTAACGCTAACCCTAACCCTAAACCTAACCCTAAACCTATCCCTATCCCGAACCCTAAACCTAACCCTAACAATACACTAAAAATTCGGACTAGCTGTGGTTCGGACTGAAGGTGTTTCGGACTGACGGGGAGACCCCATGAAAAGTACTGTTAGCTAATTCATGTTCCTATTGTCTACTGGTGAATATCAATATTAATTATCCAGATAGATTTCTTCTATTGCCACTATTAATAATCGTATTATCTAAAATTGAATAGATATCTGTGAACATGACTTTGATTCTGTCAATATTTTTGTTGTGTTCTTTCTTCTCTTTTATACTTTTTAGCCACAGCTGGGGATGTTGGAGGTATAGCAAAAAATATGTTTAAAAAACATTTAACTGTCAGTAAATCATATGAATGTTAAAAAACCATTTAAACCATTTTAATTGGACATTTAAACCATTTAAATGTCTAAAACGACAACCATTTAAAAATGGTTGTGGTTTTGTGTAATTTCATTAATTCAGTCAAGACACTATGGGCCAGTTTCTCGAAGCATGGCTAGTGATCAGGCTTTCTAAGCCTTGTTAGTCCTATATACCAGTGCTTACAATTTCACATTGCATATCACCTAGAAAGATAAATCAATAAACTGGATCATATTGGTAGGGCTAGCCTGCTGGCTTAGGAAGCCTAACCACCAGCCAAGCTTCGAGAAATCGGACATATGTGTTCCCCGGATATGTTCATCCATTCATGACCCATATATCCATCTGTACATGTACTTAACCAAACCGGGGGTATGTTTCACTAAACCTGTTATAACTTATAATGTAAGTCTCAAAATCCATGATAAGTTCGATGTATCATAACATTTATTTCACTATAAGGTGATTATGATCAGTACACATCGTAAGTAATAGGGATTTATTATGGAATACATTGTTATGTTATGATGAGTAATGAGGAATCAATAAATTCGTAACTTACAGCAATAATGTGTGATTTGCATAAAGAGTAGATTCCTATTTAAATGCTAGTTTTCACTGATCACATTATCACCTTTTAATTTTGAGCCAAACAAATGAGGTAAAACGAAGAAAATTGTGATTTCATTCCAGCGCCTACAATGCATCTATTAGCTCGTCAATCGTATTACATGTAATACTGCACGGAGCATCACGCTCGACGTGTGTACACATAAGCTGACATCCACGGTACATGTTAGCAACATGTTGATTGGTGAACCCTGAATAAAACTGGGAATACCCAGTTTTATTCAGGGTTCACCGATAGAATGCGATCAAAAACGTAAATTTTACTGTTATTAAAGCACTTCAGGCTTAGTCTTTTACGAGGTATTTTAGTACACCACTGGGCATTATGATTATGCAAAAAGTAGAAATCCGAGTAAAATTGAGGGCGTCGCTGTGAAGCAAATCACGCATTATGGCTTTAACTTTAGGATGGGTTAAAAGTTTAGTGAAATGCACCCCTGAACCTGTTCACCCATTCTCACTACTACTCACTCTGACATCTAATCGCTTGATTCATCAATCACCCCCTCACTCAGTCACTCATTGTCTAATGCATTTTACAGCAACCCTTTGTTTTCCCCCATTTCTTCACTTCTACCTCAATCATGCTGTAAAATGCTTGCTTTGTATGAATATAATTGTGGGACAAATTCTCGTAACAATATCCTAATAAGTTACTGTATATCTTAGAAGGCCTGTATCAACCTCATTGTACTGTGTGGCTGATTTTCCATTAACCATAAGGCTGTGATCATGTCTACCTAGAGATGCGGTTAGACTGACCATGGAGGTAGGTCAATTCCAGGTGGTACAGGACACTCATTAGTCATTACATGGAGTACGAGGTTGGCCAAAGTACAGGCTGAAAGCCCATTCAAAATAGACTCTTATCCGTAGAGGCCGTCAGCGTGACGTCATATGCCGCCATCTTGTGGGTACACGCTGCGATGGTCATTCGATCTGCATGCGTGAACAACAAAATCGCCGCATCAACGCGTGATAACAGCTGCGTGGCAAGCTGCGCCCTGCGCGTAGCGTCCAATGCATGAACACGCAGATCATTTGTACCCACAAGATGGCGAAAGGCTGACAGCCTCTATTACAAATTAAAAACAACATATTTAGGTTCATTGTCAAACTCCCAACAGTTTTAGAAGAACATAATTTAATTTAGACAAGACCCAACACATTTGGAATTGTTTTGAAGATTTCATGATTCGTGTTAATCCGTTGGCGACATCAAACATGCGATATTGCATCTGTCCCCGTGGTAAGTCCATGTAAAGATATACATTATAGTTCCACAAAAAAGCAACACAGTACGGAGGGGGGCGGGTGGATACACACTGCACAGTAAGCCTGCCCTCAAAGATATATAATCTTCGGACATTGTTACGAGAATTTTGTCCCAGGTTTTCAACATTGGGATTGCCTTTGAATGTCTAATCGTATTGTTCTTTGTATCTCATTCTATAGGATCAAACTCTACTGCAAATTCTGAGAGTAAAGCTAGTCTACAGAGCATCGGAAGCTTCAGCAGCGGTCACGGTCCGCATCCTCAATTCATTCCTGACTTCACCGTACGCATCCTGACCGATGTGCAGTACATGCGAGTGTCACGGTTCCAGTACAAGGCAGCCCGGACAGCCACGTTGGTGGATAGTGAGAACAAAGCCAACAGTCCGTCACAGACAAAGGACGTGTTCAGCATGGAATGGAAGAAAGCTACCAATACAGAAGCTAACGCCAAAGGAAGTATACTAGGTATAGACAAAGATGAGTCCGGTAGTATAGCGGATATCATGCAGGTACAAGTTGGTAATGAGACTGTACCGGAGACCACTTGCTGACAGAAGGTACAATAGTCAAGGGCACAGTTCACAGATATACATGTGTGAATCATTTGAATGGTGGTGGTGGGGGGGGGGGGGAGTATTAGAAAAATGTGTTCCCAGGATGTGCAGTGAGTAATAATGAGGCATGTAAGTGAATGAACTATGTCTTGAAGTATGAAATAGAAGCAGCTGTATGAATGTACTTTGTGAAATATGTAAGGTTATCTCTGGCAAAAATGCGGCTCAGGAATATTGGAATAGTCTAATGTGAGAAAGCAGAAACACAAAATGTGTATGAAAAAGGGTTCCGAATCTGAAATGAAATTCAATAATCACAGCTTCCATTAGCTGCTGAAATAGTAACATTTTGTTTGTGATGAAACATCTGGTATTGTAAGAAATTATTGATCTATTTTTGCATCACTTCTTCATATAAATTAGTTTTGAAAAGTTGTAATCATCTAACGTGAGTGGATCATCACTTTTAATTTAGGCTGAACAGTTTAAAGAGGAAGCCCAGCCGTAGCAGTTCTTTTGGGGTGAACCAAACCTGCCTGGTTATCAAATTAATCAGTGACAAGGTTATCTCTGAATAATTTGACAGGTAGTAATTGATGCAATAACATTAAACATCAATTAGCACCTGTCATATTCAGAGATAACCTTGTCACTGATTAATTTGATAACCAGGCAGGTTTGGATTACCCCGGAAGAACTGCTCTGGCGGGGTTCCCTCTTTAACAGTGTAAACACCTTTGAGGCCACACTAAGCAAGGAAAGTAACATCACATTTATGTGCACATTTAATTCACAATGATGCAGAAATAATCTAAAATTTGTACCAGTAAAAATTGGGCACCAAAGTGAAAAAAGAGTGTGTCCTTGGTGTAAGATATCCATGAGTTGGACTAGTGTACAGACTTCATTGAGGAATGAAGCGACTTATGGAATAAAAGTCTACAGTTTTACACAAAGGATAAATGGTACCCAAACTTCTGGTCTAAAAGTCTCAAAGAACCAGAGAATATGTAGTAGTGTTTGAAGTTATCAAATTGGGTGTTTTGACATGAAAAGACGGGTTGCTGAGTGGATGCATTCCATACTATACACAGTAATGTACACATTCTATGGAAGTGGGAATTTCATAAATTAATGCTGAGAAAAAAAGATGTACACATTTATCATCATGGTATAACATGAATTACATCACATTGTAACTTGTCTAGTTTATAATGTTCATTATGATAAGTCATAACACATTACTTGTATCATAACAATATATTAATTAGTAAATGTCAGATGGGTATAATATGCAAATATCTCTTTGGTTTTTGCAACATGTATGTGACATGATCGCATCTAGTTGTACTATTGAGTTATAATATAATGTAAAGTAACTTCCACAACTAATGTCTCCAGGAAGAACATATTTGACAACTTATATCTGATTTCAATTTTGGGGTGACACTTGGATCAAATTAAAGGTTGGTCTAAATTGGCCAAAAAGAGCAATATGCTATGTCATAGCAGTGGTTTATTATAAATTGGTACAGATAGTCATTGATAAGTCCTTATTCCCCGTATTCAACACACTGAAATACATGTAATGTACATGTAGCCTGTCAAACAGGGGCACAGTTCACTGGTGGATGTACACTATGTAATACCGTACAACTTTTGATGGTTACCTGTAAACTTTGTTTCAAATCTGAAATCTATTGCTAAAGGAGCAAGAGCCTACTGAGAATAGCACAGTAAAATACCATCAGTTTGCTTGAATGTGAGCTGTACCCTCTGATATAGGCCTAGTCATTATGACTCATAAGCTCTATAAAAGTTTGTATTGGTGAATTTTGTGTCTTTGGGTTGTATATTTAACTTTATAATACATACAAGTCATGTGATATGCTGATAATGCAAGGGTTCTCAACATTATTTGTTCAAGGGCCACAAAGGGGCCAAATAAATTTCAAAAGTACATGCCAGAGGGCCAAATACACCATAATTTCTTATGGTTTTCTTTATATTTCCGAGTTGATCAAGGGCCAAATATGTTTAGCCCATGTGCCACCTGTTGAGAACCCCTGTTATAATGCATAATGTGAAGACATTTGTAATCTTACAGTTCCATAAGTATACATGATTCGTGTACAGCGACTAACATCATCATATTAAGATACTTGTAGTTAACTATTACATAACCGATGTTGTGACTAGTGATCCATGTGGTAACCTACTCCACAACACAACTCTATCATCCCTTAAGGGTCAGGGACTTGCTGTATTATATCTTAAGGACCAGTGACCCTTCCTCTATCATCCCTGAAGGACCAGTCACTCTTCCCCTATCACCCCTTAAGGGTTAGAGACCCTTGCTCTATTACTCCGTAATGGCTAGGGACCATTGTTCCATCACCCCGTAAGGGTAAGTGCTATATCACCCTTTAAGGGGCAGTGTATAGTTGGATGTTTTGTAAGCAGTGATATAGCTGCATCATTTTTTCTGACAATATCTCAAAGAACAAACCTGAACAAATCATTTGAATGGAATTGGCAATGGAGACTGGAAAATGCTTTAATTTGTTGAGGTGCGAAAATGCATGCAAAAAGGTCAGAACTGTTTAATGACACTTAAACAAGCAACCAAGGTGGTAGTCAATGCAGTTATTGGTAGTAGTCAATACATAATGACTACTCAGTTGATGGTGAGAGAATTATTTACACCACTGCAGGATTTACATGTATCATGTTTCTTCAATATGGGTATCTAAATTTCATCAGGGATGTAAACTCCAGATATCTGATAACAAAACGATCACATCTATCAGAATTTATATCTAATTTCAAATTTCAGTAAGTTTTGATTTTGGTACAAAACATGCATTCTCTCTTAGAAGTTGTGATTCATTGTTTTCTTAAGTTATAGCCAACTAGGTTTGCTATGTTGATAATGAGGCTCACTATGTAGAATCTGAAATAAGGTTTGCTATGTGGCATCTAACCCTAATCTACATCCTTACCCTTGCCCTAGCCCTAACCATAGCCCTGACACTAAACATAGCCCTAACCCTAAACCTAGCCCTTATCCTAACCCTAACCCTAAACCTAGCCCTAACCATAGCTACCTTTATATCACATTCGACATACCTATTTTATTTTCGACATAGTGAGCTGTATTTTAGACATAGCGAACCTTCGACATGGCAAACTTTAAACATTATAGGCGGACACCATTTTCAGAAACACTAGTAAAATAATTTATCCTTTGAGCTGATGTAAACTTAGTACAGGTAAATGCTTGTTATAAATATCAGAGGTTGAATGATGTGATGACTTAAATCTAAATGATATTGTACATACGGTTTTGATGCACAGTTTTGTATACAAATTGTAACAGGCAACTGAGATGAATCCTTGATCGCATGAATTATCAAAGTTTTTTGCAAAGCTTTTGATTTAAGTAACTGTATTTAAGTAAAAAGGAAAGAATGGTGTAGAATTGTAATCAAATTTATTTTGCTCCAACTTGCAGTGGGAAAAACAAAGTTAGATGTTAATTCAATATAAACCAGATCTACCGTATTTGTTCCAATAAGCGCCCATATAATACCCCAATAAGCGCCCACCCAGGGTATTTTCAATTTGCTAAAGGGTACCAGCTAAAGGGTACCCTTTACTGATAGATGTTGATACAGTTAAATAACTTGAGTAATGAGTATTTGAAGTCCTGTGTAAACTTGCAATACATTTACTGCATCAGAAAAGCTACTACGCCTCGGGACCCTATTGTAACATAGGTAAATTTATCTCTAATAAACGGCCCTGGCGAAAAAATTAGGTATACCAGGTAAAAAATAAGCGCCCACCCAAAATGACTTTGTAAAGCGCCCTGGGCGCTTATCAGGGTGCTTAATGGAATGAATACGGTACTTGAATTTCATTCTGCAGAGTTGGGCAAAATACAGTTTGAAGTGTGAAAAAGGTATTTTTTTGTCTTGAAATAAAATTTATTAACAATTTTGAAGCTTGAAATGTGGCCTTGTATAATGATGTGGATTGCATGAGATATAATAGATTAACAACCCATTTTGTCAATCATTAATGGGGGAAAAGGAAAAAAAACAAAGATCAAAACTATTTTGTACTAACTTGGTAAGGCTGTCCGGGAAGGCAGTACATAAAGTTGAATGTATGTGTATGTTATTGAATGCGGTTGTTTGATATGAAACCGAATTTGTGACATTTCTACCAAAGATTAGCAATAAATCCTGTGAATTACATTAACATAATTTTATATCAGTGTACTTTATTATAATCTTAAAACGTAAATTATACAAATTCTTAATCTCGCTCTCTCATAATTTGTACATATGGCAATGAAAAAACTTAATCTGTTTTTCAGGTGGACCAACCTTTCAAGTAGGGTCGGTTGGTCAGGCGTTTTTTTTCCTTATGCTTTTTTGCAAATGACCATAAAATTCATGGGAATCTACCAAATTTGCAAATTAAAAATCTTTAAAAAAACCCAAAAAAACCCAACAACCCAAAAGCTAGATCGGTTAAGCATTTAGAAACATGGTTGGGGTTTTTCATTGCCGAAGGATGACTTGTGGGTTTTGTGTTCATAAACAATTTTCAGTCTTTAGTATAGTAGTTAATTAGTGTTAATGAATCACTCTTGCTGCAAATAGAACGATCATAATCTGGATTTGATGTACCCTAATTGATTTTTTTTCAATCATAAGTATGTAAACATGCTCATTTGAAGGAACAAAGTCCAAATAGCTGTGTACAATACATTGATATAATTATATTCATGTTATTGTATTGAATGTATGTGTGTACGACAAGCAGTCATAATAATATTTACAAATGGAAAGGAAAATAAATGAATTTGAAAACTAATGTTTGTAATTTGCAGGTGGAATTCAAAATAAACAAATAGTATCACTCCATAACTACTGTAACATTGGAAATTTTTGCGCTACATCATTTATTTTCGCACTTTTTGCATTCCAAGGAGTAACTGCAAAAATAACAATGCACAAATATATTCCTTTGTGCTTAGGTCAATTTGAAAACGAGTGAAACATTTCACATTTAGCCAAGTGTGAAATATTTCTTGCGCAAAATTGCCACTTTTACGGTATATTGAGAATTTTGATGCATGATTTTAATAAGTCATTATTACTTAACAAATCATCGCATTTTCCAAAGATGTCAGAGTATAATTATTGTGACAAATACATTGTAGCTTTTGTATCTTGAAGATCAAGGGAGCTCAAACATGACATAGCAGTACACTAGTTGCACAGTGCAGCTCTTTTATCAGGTAAAAATATATCGGCTTGGAAGTTTACTGAAAAGTTCAGATTTCTACAATCAACTTTGTACATTCAAAACGTGCTAATCAGATCTTGGAAAAATATTTTGTATGTTCTTGCCCTACTAGAATGTGGAATTGGTTGTGCACCATCTACTGTTCAGATCAAATGTGCTAATGTGGGTCTATAAAATTGCTTGGTTTCTTGAAAGGTGTAGTTGGAACTTCTCGACTCTTTCTTGGATGTGGGATGTTATTTGCCCATTGCACGGTTTCACCTTATGCAAGGAGAGCCTTTAACTATTTAACTAACAAAAGGCATGAAAGGAAGAAATAAGTAACTTTACACAATCAGGGTTCACAGTTTATCGCGTTTTCGCGTCCAGGACGCTTTTTTAACTCACTGGACCCGGGAAAAGTAAGATTATGTAACCTGAATGGGTCCAGCAGGCTGTGCTTGGACCCGGAAAAAATCCCATCCAAGAAATAGAAAATATCATCATAGATCGTCTTTGTGCGATAACCCAGCTGAATCGGCTCACTTTTCATTCATAAATTACATACCGTACAATTACAAAAATCGCTGCAACATGATACACACCTCATCGCTATTTCATGCACAGATATTTGATCAGCGATACGAGGGGAACTGTGGAAGAGGTTGACTTGCGATTTTTTTTCGGATCGTGCGAATATTATGGACAATAAAAATGTCAACAAAACAGGGTAAATTCCTGGTGACATCGCGAAAACACGTTTTTGCGGTAGTTGTATATTTCAACCGAGCAAATATAACAAAATAACCAAATAATTAGATGATTAAAGTAGTGCATGTTATTAGGTAGTAATTGTAGTTCTTTATGAGAAAGTCGGCCGATCGCGGCAAGTCGTCTTTTACCCAGTAATTTGACTCGACTTTGGTAAATTTTGGGTGCCGAATTCAGCATACTTTAATATTTATCGTTTGCGCCTGTACTGAAAATACATTTCGGGTGTTTCTGAAGTTTCAGTACATACAATTTGGACCCACAAAAATCAATTTGGTACCCGCAAATTTCAACTAAATGGGATCTGAATGGGTCCAGCATAAAAAAGTGGACCCGGTTATTTGAGAGCAAACTGTGAACCCTGTACACAATATGATGACTTTTTCAGCTCCCATTTGTGTATGCTGCAAGATCGAGGTTCTCCTACATATGGCGGAACCCTGCAATGGGCGAATGATTCAGGTGAAAAAAGCTAGTTGTCAGAAAAACCTGTACATGTATGTAATTTTATGGAAGCCAGAAACTTTTATTTATTTTCATAGAACAAATTCTGTTTTTTGTTTTTGTCACATGGAATGTATACACATATTTATTTGTTTGTTATGTTCCAATTGTCTATTTTTAACCTGTTGTCTCTGTAATTCTGTGTAGTATAACCCATTCAATAGATGCATATGAAGACAAACATAATCATCTTAAGACTATATTGCATTTGTAGAAGCTAGTTCTTTTAGAAACTCATGTGGAATACATCTTAATCTTACGCATAGAAACAAAATACTTTTGTAAATGTAACATAAATAATGAACATACAGGCTATAGAAACTGCCAATGTAGAGACCACTCTGCCAAAACACTATTTCCATATAAACCTTGTAATGTGTCTTATAATGTTGAAATCACACACCCCATTTATGCGCAACCTATTTCTTTTGAAAACGTGTCTACTAAGGAATTTGTCCGTCAACATTAAGATGCTAATGAAGGTCAGGAAAGATGCGTTGCCATCCATTGAAATGGATACCAATGTTGGGCTAGTGGGTGACTTCATTTTATATTTTGCATGTGTCAACTGAAAAAGTACCCAGCAGATCTTAACGTGGCAAAGTTGATTTGAAAATGTAGGGCAAATTAACCATGCACATGCTATATCATATTATTATATTATAATTCAAACAATGAGCAACTTATTTTAATAAATGTTTATTATTTCAAAGCATTTGTTTAATTTATGTTATTTTTGTCAAAAGGGACCAAGATGAACCTTTTAACATTTCACAAATCAGCTATTCAACAGTATTTCTGATACTGAAATAATGTACCCTAGAGTGTAGCTCATGCAGTGGCGGCGCCTGGAATTTTTTTTCGGGGGCAAGAGTTCTGACTGGGGGCATTTTCCCCTCATGCCCCCCCCATGGTGCCGCCACTGAGCTCATGATACTAATAATAGTAATGTATGAGACTATGAGTAATTGAAATGATTATAAACAACGCATTAACTAAGTTTCCTGTACTATAAAATAATATCAGATATAAAACTAGATGAAACAATTTACCAAATTATTGTAATTTAGTTGCATATGAGTCTTCTTGGTAAATTTCATAATTGGGACTTGATCTCTTTCATGACCTTAATCTATAATATTATATATATTTTATTATACCAAGTGGACATTTGGTGAAGTATCAGAAACCAAAAAATGTTAATTTAAGTTTGCTGTAATTATCTGTTGAGTTCTTGATTTGCTTTGTGATCATGTTGTATTATAATAAATGTTGTAAATAGAGGAAATATTATAAATAAATGGCTATAATAATGAATACTATTAAGTGTTGTCATTTTTACTGTTGTTGTATATGTCAGTGATGAGCTGCTGTTCATTACACTACATCATAAGATGCCAAAGCATTTTCCACCCTGATGTGGCAGTGATGTCAAAGTGTTGAGGCAGCTGTTCCACTCGTGCATTGATGTCACTGCCACATCAGGGTGGAACTGGAAAATGCTTTAGGCATTGATTTCTAAACTGCGTTTCCCCTCAAGTTTGGATGTGATGTCAGTACTTTCACGCGGGTGTGGTGTAAGCCACACGATTAGAGATGTGACACGTGCACTAATATGCACTTTCATACCTGCCAACCTTTGAAACCCATAGGACTACCTAAAGTCAGTGTCCCATTAGAGCGAAGGGAATGGAGCATGAAGCAGCCAGGGGGCTGGTGGGGGTCGGATATATAAAATCTAGACTCTAAAATTCCCTCTTACAAAGAGAATGAGGAGCTAGGTTGCAAACTTTCGTGCACATTGTGTTTTCGCAGTTTTCTACTGTAATGAAAGAAATAGATAATTACACACCATTTTGTTTCCATTATTTTAATACAAAATTTGCAGTGAGTCAATGAGATTGATATGCTGGCTATATATGCTACCTACATGTACAAGCTACACTTATTAAATGGTAGCCAGAAAGAACAACAGGCAGGAGTACAGAAATTATAACTTAATAGTACCATTTCACCAATAAAACAAGCAAGAGACCTTATCAACCCCCGTTAGTCGACTTTGAACTCGACTTCATTTGTGTGTAATCAGGTTCCCCGCTTTGTACTCGACTTCACAAGTCAACTTCAAATGATGACCCGGAGCAACATTTGTTGAATTCAAGTCGACTTCAATCGCGACTTGAATTGACTTTATAATGATAATTTGAAGCATGAGCAAATGATGGCATAAAAGTCGAATTCACAATTTGTTTTGAAATCGATTACCGTGTAAACAAGAAATAATATATGCTAATCCTTAGTTACAATCTGAATTTGATGTCGCAATTGAAGTTGACTTCTCTCTGTGTAAACGGGGTCAAAGTTTTCCTAAGACAGCTGCTGTTTGTTTTTGGATGACCCAGTTTACAATTCGCCAGCGAAGTGTTATGTGTAATCCGATTATCACTATGGCAACTGGATCACGCTTTTGAGTTCCGCATCATGATCGAAATGATCGCAACACAAAGTCTATGGCATGTACTATCAATTTCAAAAGGTGCGTGATCCAGTTACCACTGAGATATGTAACCACTTCACTGGCGAATTCTGTGTCATTAACACTAACATAAACACAACTATTTAGCCTGAACACAAATCTGCATGAAATACACAATCAAGCGTGGGGTATGTCTTGTGTAAGACATTGATGTTTATGTTGATTTGTCCAAATCTAAAGTGCCGAAAAATTACAAACAATTGCACTTTTCTGTTCATTACACTCATATTGTGAAATGCCAAATATAGCGGAGGTGGTAATTCAATATGTTAGCAAAATATTTCACCTGATGATCTCATGTTGACATTTGCTAAATATGCTAGTATAATTTTTCGCTCAAAAGGGTACTTTGATTCATGAAATCTCTTGTCTACCATTTTGACCCCTTTGCTTACTGACTAAATATGGCTCAATGCACCAGGTTTTTTCGAACTTGTCCCATCTAGATTTGAAATGGTTTATTTCCCTGAATTTAAATAGTAGGGAGACTTGATACCGTTCCATGTGCAAGGGCTAGTTTTTGTGGGTCTTTTTCCATTAGGACAAATTGACTGCTCAGTGCCAGGAGTGGGTAAGTGCAATAGCTGCCCTGTGAACATTTGGTAATTTACACACAGTATATTGTACTCATCTACACATGGCAGCTATTGCACTTACCCACTTCTGGCACAGAGTAGTCAAAATGTTCTCTGCAGCAAAGTTTGGTTCTTTACCAGCATTTTCCGTTCAAACAGTTACATGAAATTATTCTTCTTGCGTTCAGCAGCAGCTTCAAAATTACCTTTTTCACAACCGTAAAATGCAAGCAAAATTGAGCAACTTACTGGCCCTAAATAAAGCTATGGGTTAAATGATGAAAAAAAACCCTGTTCTACGGGTGGACGGATGGAAGGTTGATTGGCCGAAACTTTATTATGACCCTAAAAAATCAGGATCAAAATTACACCAATTTTTGGAAATTTTCCCAAATTTTACTGAAAAACAATAAAAAAATGGCACTTATAAAACAGTTTTGAAAAACACCCTTCATTAAACCAAATTTTCATGAAATTGAGGGCCATCAATAAACCAAATTGGCTGAAAATGTACCCAGAGTACAAACTAAACGGCTGTAAATGCACCCCAAATCTGCTGCACAAGTGCGCATCCCTGTACCTTCATATCCATTAAGAACCCCCCCTCCCATGGGTGTCAATACTTCATTGAGGAATTGGAATTATGTATAGTCCCTGTCTTGATACTAGTTTAAAGCCTTAATGTACAATTTCCGTCAAATTTTAATTTTGTTATTCTTTATTCAAAATGTTGAAACAATATTAGTAATAACTGCCGGGAAGGGTTACTGTCCATTTTAAGTTGAAATAACAAGGTAAGGTGAAATAAATCCCACTGGTTATTTTGGCCATTTTTAAACATGCAGTTCTATGGGAGGACATATTATCATAATTTTTTAAATTATGATAATATGTCGAACTTTGCTCTGTTGACCTACAAAGACAACACATTTGGCTGATTCCATTTAGGTGCAAGTTGGGACATGTGTAAACATTACAAATATGCAAAAAAATCAGGTTTGAAATAAATTAACCAATTTCATATTATAAGATCGTACATTAAGGCTTTAACTCGTGAGTATGCTTGTACACCATTTTCCCTTCCATGAGCAACATACAAACATGATAAGAATCCATCTTGAATTTTCATCTTCCCTGGTCTCATTAATTGGTTTCCTGATATCCAATCAATGAATATGGGGGTAAGGAACCATTCAAAAACACTAGTAACATGAGTGGGATGGGGGGGGGGGGGGTGATGCAAAAAGGCGGGTCCTGACAATTTTTCCCTCTGAAAGGGGGCCTTTAAAAAAATCACCTTAATTTTTCTTGTAAAACAGTTAACAATAATTTCTATGGGGTTGACATACATTTTTCATGGCCAAAGGGGGGCGGGAGCTGAAAATAATTTGAGGTCTGAAAGGGGCCCTGAAAAAAAATGTGAATTTTTCATTAATATCAGGCCCCTTAAGTGTTTGTGAACGGTCCCTAAATTACAATCAGAGAATATAAGAAATCTGGATTTAGATTACACAAAATATCCCAACATAGTGACATACTGAATTAAAAGATTGCAATAAAATCTGGGAATAATAAAACAAGTGTGCCAATATTTTGATCTGAAGAAATCCTGAAAAAGCGTGTGAATTTGGGCTAAAAGCCCAAAATGGGCTGAAAATAAATAAAACTTTGGAAATTTGGATTTAAAAAACTTGGGAATTTCTGATTAATCCTGAAAACTTGCATTCCTGTGTCTTCAGAATTGCATTTAAAGAATAATAACTGATGACTGACAAGAACCATGGCAAAAATACATAAAATGATGTGAGTAAGGAGGCCAATATATTCCAGAATGTTTTAGGACCTGGATTCCTGTATGAATCATTGACTTCTTAAGCAGTATTCAGACTTTTTATTATGCGTACAATATTGTATGCAACATATCTACGTTATTTAATCTATTGCCATTCTATTTCCAGTAATGTTTAAGTTCTGACGAATGTTTGATGACGTAAAATCGATAATATATTTCTACTAGATATTACATGTAACATATTATCGATTTTTCGTCATCAAACATTCGTTAGAACTTAAACATTACTGGAAATAGAATGGCAATAGATTAAATAACGAGATATGTTGCATACAATATTGTAATGCGATAATACTGGAGTCTGTGGAGCGCTTTAGTATTGATACATAATGAGCAGTGTAAGCACTACTTTTAAAAAAATCAATAATCAATAATTATTTATTGATCAATAAACAACCCCTGCAAGTCTTTATTGGAATATTAAAGGAGTCTACCATGTGATTTAAATTTCACACTTTTTGTAAAACTCTAAATACCAAATGCAGAAAAATAAAAGCTACCTTCATACATAACTGTTTAACATTATTTTATCCATAAACCCCGAACATTGAGGGCGTAGAACCAGAATTGGCTATGGACTTTTAGAGATCCATCAAGGACCAACAAAATCTGTCAAATTTTCACAAGTCCCTTAATGGTTGATAAAAATCGACATACTGGTAGTTGGTTCTGGTTCAAAACCCTTACATAATTAGTTTATGACATGATCACACACTGTATAACATGAATCATTCTGCCTTATTTTGATTTAAGATACAAGTACAACCTGTTAAGTTATAGCAACATGAAAGTTACATTGTAAGAACCACAACTTGAATTGACTTTATAATGATAATTTGAAGCATGAGCAAATGATGGCATAAAAGTCGAATTCACAATTTGTTTTGAAATCGATTACCGTGTAAACAAGAAATAATATATGCTAATCCTTAGTTACAATCTGAATTTGATGTCGCAATTGAAGTTGACTTCTCTCTGTGTAAACGGGGTCAAAGTTTTCCTAAGACAGCTGCTGTTTGTTTTTGGATGACCCAGTTTACAATTCGCCAGCGAAGTGTTATGTGTAATCCGATTATCACTATGGCAACTGGATCACGCTTTTGAGTTCCGCATCATGATCGAAATGATCGCAACACAAAGTCTATGGCATGTACTATCAATTTCAAAAGGTGCGTGATCCAGTTACCACTGAGATATGTAACCACTTCACTGGCGAATTCTGTGTCATTAACACTAACATAAACACAACTATTTAGCCTGAACACAAATCTGCATGAAATACACAATCAAGCGTGGGGTATGTCTTGTGTAAGACATTGATGTTTATGTTGATTTGTCCAAATCTAAAGTGCCGAAAAATTACAAACAATTGCACTTTTCTGTTCATTACACTCATATTGTGAAATGCCAAATAGCGGAGGTGGTAATTCAATATGTTAGCAAAATATTTCACCTGATGATCTCATGTTGACATTTGCTAAATATGCTAGTATAATTTTTCGCTCAAAAGGGTACTTTGATTCATGAAATCTCTTGTCTACCATTTTGACCCCTTTGCTTACTGACTAAATATGGCTCAATGCACCAGGTTTTTGAACTTGTCCCATCTAGATTTGAAATGGTTTATTTCCCTGAATTTAAATAGTAGGGAGACTTGATACCGTTCCATGTGCAAGGGCTAGTTTTTGTGGGTCTTTTTCCATTAGGACAAATTGACTGCTCAGTGCCAGGAGTGGGTAAGTGCAATAGCTGCCCTGTGAACATTTGGTAATTTACACACAGTATATTGTACTCATCTACACATGGCAGCTATTGCACTTACCCACTTCTGGCACAGAGTAGTCAAAATGTTCTCTGCAGCAAAGTTTGGTTCTTTACCAGCATTTTCCGTTCAAACAGTTACATGAAATTATTCTTCTTGCCGTTCAGCAGCAGCTTCAAAATTACCTTTTTCACAACCGTAAAATGCAAGCAAAATTGAGCAACTTACTGGCCCTAAATAAAGCTATGGGTTAAATGATGAAAAAAAAACCCTGTTCTACGGGTGGACGGATGGAAGGTTGATTGGCCGAAACTTTATTATGACCCTAAAAAATCAGGATCAAAATTACACCAATTTTTGGAAAATTTCCCAAATTTTACTGAAAAACAATAAAAAAATGGCACTTATAAAACAGTTTTGAAAAACACCCTTCATTAAACCAAATTTTCATGAAATTGAGGGCCATCAATAAACCAAATTGGCTGAAAATGTACCCAGAGTACAAACTAAACGGCTGTAAATGCACCCCAAATCTGCTGCACAAGTGCGCATCCCTGTACCTTCATATCCATTAAGAACCCTCCCATGGGTGTCAATACTTCATTGAGGAATTGGAATTATGTATAGTCCCTGTCTTGATACTAGTTTAAAGCCTTAATGTACGATTTCCGTCAAATTTTAATTTTGTTATTCTTTATTCAAAATGTTGAAACAATATTAGTAATAACTGCCGGGAAGGGTTACTGTCCATTTTAAGTTGAAATAACAAGGTAAGGTGAAATAAATCCCACTGGTTATTTTGGCCATTTTTAAACATGCAGTTCTATGGGAGGACATATTATCATAATTTTTAAATTATGATAATACGTCGAACTTTGCTCTGTTGACCTACAAAGACAACACATTTGGCTGATTCCATTTAGGTGCAAGTTGGGACATGTGTAAACATTACAAATATGCAAAAAAATCAGGTTTGAAATAAATTAACCAATTTCATATTATAAGATAGTACATTAAGGTTTAACTCGTGAGTATGCTTGTACACCATTTTCCCTTCCATGAGCAACATACAAACATGATAAGAATCCATCTTGAATTTTCATCTTCCCTGGTCTCATTAATTGGTTTCCTGATATCCAATCAATGAATATGGGGGTAAGGAACCATTCAAAAACACTAGTAACATGAGTGGGATGGGGGGGGGTGATGCAAAAAGGCGGGTCCTGACAATTTTTCCCTCTGAAAGGGAGCCTTAAAAAAATCACCTTAATTTTTCTTGTAAAACAGTTAACACTAATTTCTATGGACTGCATTTTTCATGGCCAAAGGGGGGGGGGAGCTGAAAATAATTTGAGGTCTGAAAGGGGCCCTGAAAAAAATGTGAATTTTTCATTAATATCAGGCCCTTAAGTGTTTGTGAACGGTCCCTAAATTACAATCAGAGAATATAAGAAATCTGGATTTAGATTACACAAAATATCCCAACATAGTGACATACTGAATTAAAAGATTGCAATAAAATCTGGGAATAATAAAACAAGTGTGCCAATATTTTGATCTGAAGAAATCCTGAAAAAGCGTGTGAATTTGGGCTAAAAGCCCAAAATGGGCTGAAAATAAATAAAACTTTGGAAATTTGGAAAAAAAAAAAAAACTTGGGAATTTCTGATTAATCCTGAAAACTTGCATTCCTGTGTCTTCAGAATTGCATTTAAAGAATAATAACTGATGACTGACAAGAACCATGGCAAAAATACATAAAATGATGTGAGTAAGGAGGCCAATATATTCCAGAATGTTTTAGGACCTGGATTCCTGTATGAATCATTGACTTCTTAAGCAGTATTCAGACTTTTTATTGTACGTACAATATTGTATGCAACATATCTACGTTATTTAATCTATTGCCATTATATTTCCAGTAATGTTTAAGTTCTGACGAATGTTTGATGACGTAAAATCGATAATATATTTCTACTAGATATTACATGTAACATATTATCGATTTTTCGTCATCAAACATTCGTTAGAACTTAAACATTACTGGAAATAGAATGGCAATAGATTAAATAACGTAGATATGTTGCATACAATATTGTACGTACAATACTCGGAGTCTGTGGAGCGCTTTAGTATTGATACATAATGAGCAGTGAGCACTACTTTTAAAAAAAAATCAATAATCAATAATTATTTATTGATCAATAAACAACCCCTGCAAGTCTTTATTGGAATATTAAAGGAGTCTACCATGTGATTTAAATTTCACACTTTTTGTAAAACTCTAAATACCAAATGCAGAAAAATAAAAGCTACCTTCATACATAACTGTTTAACATTATTTTATCCATAAACCCCGAACATTGAGGGCGAGAACCAGAATTGGCTATGGACTTTTAGAGATCCATCAAGGACCAACAAAATCTGTCAAATTTTCACAAGTCCCTTAATGGTTGATAAAAATCGACATACTGGTAGTTGGTTCTGGTTCAAAACCCTTACATAATTAGTTTATGACATGATCACACACTGTATAACATGAATCATTCTGCCTTATTTTGATTTAAGATACAAGTACAACCTGTTAAGTTATAGCAACATGAAAGTTACATTGTAAGAACCACAACTTGAATTGACTTTATAATGATAATTTGAAGCATGAGCAAATGATGGCATAAAAGTCAATTCACAATTTGTTTTGAAATCGATTACCGTGTAAACAAGAAATAATATATGCTAATCCTTAGTTACAATCTGAATTTGATGTCGCAATTGAAGTTGACTTCTCTCTGTGTAAACGGGGTCAAAGTTTTCCTAAGACAGCTGCTGTTTGTTTTTGGATGACCCAGTTTACAATTCGCCAGCGAAGTGTTATGTGTAATCCGATTATCACTATGGCAACTGGATCACGCTTTTGAGTTCCGCATCATGATCGAAATGATCGCAACACAAAGTCTATGGCATGTACTATCAATTTCAAAAGGTGCGTGATCCAGTTACCACTGAGATATGTAACCACTTCACTGGCGAATTCTGTGTCATTAACACTAACATAAACACAACTATTTAGCCTGAACACAAATCTGCATGAAATACACAATCAAGCGTGGGGTATGTCTTGTGTAAGACATTGATGTTTATGTTGATTTGTCCAAATCTAAAGTGCCGAAAAATTACAAACAATTGCACTTTTCTGTTCATTACACTCATATTGTGAAATGCCAAATAGCGGAGGTGGTAATTCAATATGTTAGCAAAATATTTCACCTGATGATCTCATGTTGACATTTGCTAAATATGCTAGTATAATTTTTCGCTCAAAAGGGTACTTTGATTCATGAAATCTCTTGTCTACCATTTTGACCCCTTTGCTTACTGACTAAATATGGCTCAATGCACCAGGTTTTTTCGAACTTGTCCCATCTAGATTTGAAATGGTTTATTTCCCTGAATTTAAATAGTAGGGAGACTTGATACCGTTCCATGTGCAAGGGCTAGTTTTTGTGGGTCTTTTTCCATTAGGACAAATTGACTGCTCAGTGCCAGGAGTGGGTAAGTGCAATAGCTGCCCTGTGAACATTTGGTAATTTACACACAGTATATTGTACTCATCTACACATGGCAGCTATTGCACTTACCCACTTCTGGCACAGAGTAGTCAAAATGTTCTCTGCAGCAAAGTTTGGTTCTTTACCAGCATTTTCCGTTCAAACAGTTACATGAAATTATTCTTCTTGCCGTTCAGCAGCAGCTTCAAAATTACCTTTTTCACAACCGTAAAATGCAAGCAAAATTGAGCAACTTACTGGCCCTAAATAAAGCTATGGGTTAAATGATGAAAAAAACCCTGTTCTACTGGTGGACGGATGGAAGGTTGATTGGCCGAAACTTTATTATGACCCTAAAAAATCAGGATCAAAATTACACCAATTTTTGGAAAATTTCCCAAATTTTACTGAAAAACAATAAAAAAATGGCACTTATAAAACAGTTTTGAAAAACACCCTTCATTAAACCAAATTTTCATGAAATTGAGGGCCATCAATAAACCAAATTGGCTGAAAATGTACCCAGAGTACAAACTAAACGGCTGTAAATGCACCCCAAATCTGCTGCACAAGTGCGCATCCCTGTACCTTCATATCCATTAAGAACCCCCCTCCCATGGGTGTCAATACTTCATTGAGGAATTGGAATTATGTATAGTCCCTGTCTTGATACTAGTTTAAAGCCTTAATGTACGATTTCCGTCAAATTTTAATTTTGTTATTCTTTATTCAAAATGTTGAAACAATATTAGTAATAACTGCCGGAAGGGTTACTGTCCATTTTAAGTTGAAATAACAAGGTAAGGTGAAATAAATCCCACTGGTTATTTTGGCCATTTTTAAACATGCAGTTCTATGGGAGGACATATTATCATAATTTTTTAAATTATGATAATATGTCGAACTTTGCTCTGTTGACCTACAAAGACAACACATTTGGCTGATTCCATTTAGGTGCAAGTTGGGACATGTGTAAACATTACAAATATGCAAAAAAAATCAGGTTTGAAATAAATTAACCAATTTCATATTATAAGATCGTACATTAAGGCTTTAACTCGTGAGTATGCTTGTACACCATTTTCCCTTCCATGAGCAACATACAAACATGATAAGAATCCATCTTGAATTTTCATCTTCCCTGGTCTCATTAATTGGTTTCCTGATATCCAATCAATGAATATGGGGGTAAGGAACCATTCAAAAACACTAGTAACATGAGTGGGATGGGGGGGGTGATGCAAAAAGGCGGGTCCTGACAATTTTTCCCTCTGAAAGGGGCCTTTAAAAAATCACCTTAATTTTTCTTGTAAAACAGTTAACAATAATTTCTATGGGGTTGACATACATTTTTCATGGCCAAAGGGGGGGGGGAGCTGAAAATAATTTGAGGTCTGAAAGGGGCCCTGAAAAAAAATGTGAATTTTTCATTAATATCAGGCCCCTTAAGTGTTTGTGAACGGTCCCTAAATTACAATCAGAGAATATAAGAAATCTGGATTTAGATTACACAAAATATCCCAACATAGTGACATACTGAATTAAAAGATTGCAATAAAATCTGGGAATAATAAAACAAGTGTGCCAATATTTTGATCTGAAGAAATCCTGAAAAAGCGTGTGAATTTGGGCTAAAAGCCCAAAATGGGCTGAAAATAAATAAAACTTTGGAAATTTGGATTTAAAAAAAACTTGGGAATTTCTGATTAATCCTGAAAACTTGCATTCCTGTGTCTTCAGAATTGCATTTAAAGAATAATAACTGATGACTGACAAGAACCATGGCAAAAATACATAAAATGATGTGAGTAAGGAGGCCAATATATTCCAGAATGTTTTAGGACCTGGATTCCTGTATGAATCATTGACTTCTTAAGCAGTATTCAGACTTTTTATTGTACGTACAATATTGTATGCAACATATCTACGTTATTTAATCTATTGCCATTATATTTCCAGTAATGTTTAAGTTCTGACGAATGTTTGATGACGTAAAATCGATAATATATTTCTACTAGATATTACATGTAACATATTATCGATTTTTAGTCATCAAACATTCGTTAGAACTTAAACATTACTGGAAATAGAATGGCAATAGATTAAATAACGAGATATGTTGCATACAATATTGTACGCATAATACTCGGAGTCTGTGGAGCGCTTTAGTATTGATACATAATGAGCAGTGAGCACTACTTTTAAAAAAATCAATAATCAATAATTATTTATTGATCAATAAACAACCCCTGCAAGTCTTTATTGGAATATTAAAGGAGTCTACCATGTGATTTAAATTTCACACTTTTTGTAAAACTCTAAATACCAAATGCAGAAAAATAAAAGCTACCTTCATACATAACTGTTTAACATTATTTTATCCATAAACCCCGAACATTGAGGGCGAGAACCAGAATTGGCTATGGACTTTTAGAGATCCATCAAGGACCAACAAAATCTGTCAAATTTTCACAAGTCCCTTAATGGTTGATAAAAATCGACATACTGGTAGTTGGTTCTGGTTCAAAACCCTTACATAATTAGTTTATGACATGATCACACACTGTATAACATGAATCATTCTGCCTTATTTTGATTTAAGATACAAGTACAACCTGTTAAGTTATAGCAACATGAAAGTTACATTGTAAGAACCACAACTTGAATTGACTTTATAATGATAATTTGAAGCATGAGCAAATGATGGCATAAAAGTCGAATTCACAATTTGTTTTGAAATCGATTACCGTGTAAACAAGAAATAATATATGCTAATCCTTAGTTACAATCTGAATTTGATGTCGCAATTGAAGTTGACTTCTCTCTGTGTAAACGGGGTCAAAGTTTTCCTAAGACAGCTGCTGTTTGTTTTTGGATGACCCAGTTTACAATTCGCCAGCGAAGTGTTATGTGTAATCCGATTATCACTATGGCAACTGGATCACGCTTTTGAGTTCCGCATCATGATCGAAATGATCGCAACACAAAGTCTATGGCATGTACTATCAATTTCAAAAGGTGCGTGATCCAGTTACCACTGAGATATGTAACCACTTCACTGTCGAATTCTGTGTCATTAACACTAACATAAACACAACTATTTAGCCTGAACACAAATCTGCATGAAATACACAATCAAGCGTGGGGTATGTCTTGTGTAAGACATTGATGTTTATGTTGATTTGTCCAAATCTAAAGTGCCGAAAAATTACAAACAATTGCACTTTTCTGTTCATTACACTCATATTGTGAAATGCCAAATAGCGGAGGTGGTAATTCAATATGTTAGCAAAATATTTCACCTGATGATCTCATGTTGACATTTGCTAAATATGCTAGTATAATTTTTCGCTCAAAAGGGTACTTTGATTCATGAAATCTCTTGTCTACCATTTTGACCCCTTTGCTTACTGACTAAATATGGCTCAATGCACCAGGTTTTTTCGAACTTGTCCCATCTAGATTTGAAATGGTTTATTTCCCTGAATTTAAATAGTAGGGAGACTTGATACCGTTCCATGTGCAAGGGCTAGTTTTTGTGGGTCTTTTTCCATTAGGACAAATTGACTGCTCAGTGCCAGGAGTGGGTAAGTGCAATAGCTGCCCTGTGAACATTTGGTAATTTACACACAGTATATTGTACTCATCTACACATGGCAGCTATTGCACTTACCCACTTCTGGCACAGAGTAGTCAAAATGTTCTCTGCAGCAAAGTTTGGTTCTTTACCAGCATTTTCCGTTCAAACAGTTACATGAAATTATTCTTCTTGCCGTTCAGCAGCAGCTTCAAAATTACCTTTTTCACAACCGTAAAATGCAAGCAAAATTGAGCAACTTACTGGCCCTAAATAAAGCTATGGGTTAAATGATGAAAAAAAACCCTGTTCTACGGGTGGACGGATGGAAGGTTGATTGGCCGAAACTTTATTATGACCCTAAAAAATCAGGATCAAAATTACACCAATTTTTGGAAAATTTCCCAAATTTTACTGAAAAACAATAAAAAAATGGCACTTATAAAACAGTTTTGAAAAACACCCTTCATTAAACCAAATTTTCATGAAATTGAGGGCCATCAATAAACCAAATTGGCTGAAAATGTACCCAGAGTACAAACTAAACGGCTGTAAATGCACCCCAAATCTGCTGCACAAGTGCGCATCCCTGTACCTTCATATCCATTAAGAACCCCCTCCCATGGGTGTCAATACTTCATTGAGGAATTGGAATTATGTATAGTCCCTGTCTTGATACTAGTTTAAAGCCTTAATGTACGATTTCCGTCAAATTTTAATTTTGTTATTCTTTATTCAAAATGTTGAAACAATATTAGTAATAACTGCCGGGAAGGGTTACTGTCCATTTTAAGTTGAAATAACAAGGTAAGGTGAAATAAATCCCACTGGTTATTTTGGCCATTTTAAACATGCAGTTCTATGGGAGGACATATTATCATAATTTTTTAAATTATGATAATATGTCGAACTTTGCTCTGTTGACCTACAAAGACAACACATTTGGCTGATTCCATTTAGGTGCAAGTTGGGACATGTGTAAACATTACAAATATGCAAAAAAATCAGGTTTGAAATAAATTAACCAATTTCATATTATAAGATCGTATATTAAGGCTTTAACTCGTGAGTATGCTTGTACACCATTTTCCCTTCCATGAGCAACATACAAACATGATAAGAATCCATCTTGAATTTTCATCTTCCCTGGTCTCATTAATTGGTTTCCTGATATCCAATCAATGAATATGGGGGTAAGGAACCATTCAAAAACACTAGTAACATGAGTGGGATGGGGGGGTGATGCAAAAAGGCGGGTCCTGACAATTTTTCCCTCTGAAAGGGGGCCTTTAAAAAATCACCTTAATTTTTCTTGTAAAACAGTTAACAATAATTTCTATGGGGTTGACATACATTTTTTCATGGCCAAAAGGGGGGGCGGAGCTGAAAATAATTTGAGGTCTGAAAGGGCCCTGAAAAAATGTGAATTTTTCATTAATATCAGGCCCCTTAAGTGTTTGTGAACGGTCCCTAAATTACAATCAGAGAATATAAGAAATCTGGATTTAGATTACACAAAATATCCCAACATAGTGACATACTGAATTAAAAGATTGCAATAAAATCTGGGAATAATAAAACAAGTGTGCCAATATTTTGATCTGAAGAAATCCTGAAAAAGCGTGTGAATTTGGGCTAAAAGCCCAAAATGGGCTGAAAATAAATAAAACTTTGGAAATTTGGATTTAAAAAAAACTTGGGAATTTCTGATTAATCCTGAAAACTTGCATTCCTGTGTCTTCAGAATTGCATTTAAAGAATAATAACTGATGACTGACAAGAACCATGGCAAAAATACATAAAATGATGTGAGTAAGGAGGCCAATATATTCCAGAATGTTTTAGGACCTGGATTCCTGTATGAATCATTGACTTCTTAAGCAGTATTCAGACTTTTTATTGTACGTACAATATTGTATGCAACATATCTACGTTATTTAATCTATTGCCATTATATTTCCAGTAATGTTTAAGTTCTGACGAATGTTTGATGACGTAAAATCGATAATATATTTCTACTAGATATTACATGTAACATATTATCGATTTTTCGTCATCAAACATTCGTTAGAACTTAAACATTACTGGAAATAGAATGGCAATAGATTAAATAACGAGATATGTTGTATACAATATTGTACGCATAATACTCGGAGTCTGTGGAGCGCTTTAGTATTGATACATAATGAGCAGTGAGCACTACTTTTTAAAAAATCAATAATCAATAATTATTTATTGATCAATAAACAACCCTGCAAGTCTTTATTGAATATTAAAGGAGTCTACCATGTGATTTAAATTTCACACTTTTGTAAAACTCTAAATACCAAATGCAGAAAATAAAAGCTACCTTCATACATAACTGTTTAACATTATTTTATCCATAAACCCAAGAACATTGAGGGCGAGAACCAGAATTGGCTATGGACTTTAGAGATCCATCAAGGACCAACAAAATCTGTCAAATTTTCACAAGTCCCTTAATGGTTGATAAAATCGACATACTGGTAGTTGGTTCTGGTTCAAAACCCTTACATAATTAGTTTATGACATGATCACACACTGTATAACATGAATCATTCTGCCTTATTTTGATTTAAGATACAAGTACAACCTGTTAAGTTATAGCAACATGAAAGTTACATTGTAAGAACCACAACATCAAGCTTTATGGGTTTCCAGTTTCAAAGCCAATCGTCTTGCACAAGACCGAAATAGCTGGAATGACATCATCAAAAGGGTCACAACAGGTCAGCCATGACTCATAGGACGACGACGACGAGTTTCAAAACTAGGTATTATCTTCATTTAAGCCTGCTCAGAGTTAGCCTAGTATCAAGACAGGGATTCTACAGCTTACGGAATAAAGCTATATAATCCCTCTATGAAATTTTGATAATACGCTAATTTAGTGTATGCTTACATGAAGGATAAACCAAACTAGTCTAGTGGACAATAATATTAAGCTTAAGATTTGTGCTACTGTTACAGTTATTATTGAAGACCAAATTAAAAAGACTACTTTGCCTTTGCACTGACGTCAGATGCAAACTGGTCTTTTTAATTTGCTCGTCAATTATAGCTTGTGGTTTGACTGAGGGATGGGTTGAAAGGCCATGCTATGACTTCCTTTCTTGATCTGGCAGTAGTGTATCACTGAAACCACAAAGCAATGAATACCAACCACAATTGGGTGAGGTAGAGGGTATGTAACACACATTTGCATAAAATATTAATTGACACTATACAGGATTCGATTTACTATGAAACATTTGTATAGCAATTTTTAGAGAAATCATTATTTAGGTGATGTTCTTATGATGTTAACATATGTTTAATAAATTGCTATTAAGCTGAAATTTGTGTAGCTCTGCTACACTAAGTAAATCGAACGCTGACATTATAGCATAACATGCAATGGATATTGAATACAGAATCCTTTAACATCTATTCCATGTTATGCTTGTTTAGTGACGACTGAAAACATAGCTTTCAAAGAGTGCCAGACTCAAGAAACAATTTGTGTGAGACTTTCTTCACAAACCATACAGCATCTTCCTGATGCCTGTGTCTTCATACATTGTGTTACAGGATCGCGTGCTGAATGTTCTAAAAATATGAATCATAAGTCATAAGGTTAACTGGACACAACTGTGCAGTATCAATTCTGCAGATTCTGGGTAAAGTCAAACAGAAAATTAACATACAATGTCCTCAGTTGTCAACCCAAAATGTTGACAACTGAGGACATAATGTTACCCCTAACACGACACAAGGACACAACTGATATATTGACTATTTTGTAATGGCAAAAAAGCTTGCTCTGCTTCCATTGACTTGTACATACAACTGGCATGTTTGAGATACCTGGTAGATACAGGGACCCACAACCTCAATTCATCGCAGAGAAAACTCAATAATAACATAACTGTCTGTTGTGCCCTTTTTGTTGTGATAGGGCACCATACTGTTCAACTGATAGGTGTGTAATTATTAATAACATGGAGTTCACCTTTTTCCCCTTGGAATACATTTTCCATCTGCCCCTTTAGGACAAGAGCAACTTTGCTGTCAGCCCTTCAGGTAAACATTGTCATCAATGTCATGTGAAGTATAAGAAATCTATAGATAGTCATTATATTTTGCGAAATACTAGTACACTATAAAATGTTACTACTTGAAACGAAACATTACATTTGTAATGAAGAACTGCAGAACAACTTTGGTGACATTTTACCTTACTTTGCCAAATTGCATAAACACATCAGAGAAACCATGTATGTGTATATTGGCTATATCTATATCCACAGTCACATAAATTGGATAACCAGAACAAACTACAATGATGACACTTGGTAACAAATCATCACCCTACTATGCTAATTCCCTTAGCCATTCTTTGTAATTTTGAGAACAAAGTACAAAATATGGTTCAAGCATGCATTTAAACATATTTATTCACCAATCTTTGCACAAGAACAAATGATGAGACAAATGAAAGAGAATACTAATTTGCGTGATTATGTAATTGATGCATTCACTCGGTCGGACATCCGGGAACATTGTCCCCTTCGCACAAGCGCGCGCATAGCAACCGGCTCGAGAAAGGTGAACTGCACATGCGCACACTGGTTTTACAAGGCTATTTCCCCTTTGTGACGCCAGCCCGACCAAGAGAATGCTTGAACCATCTTTTGTACTTAGTTCTCAAAATTACAAAAAATGACTTAAGAAATTATTGTAGTAGAGTGACGATATTTGATGAGGCATTAGCCTGCTACATGACCGCCTCTCTTTTAGATGAGCAAACAGGAAAATGAATGACCTGAAAAAAAAAAGCTTAACCCCTTCATAAGTTCATCCAATATGAATACAGATTATTAAAAAAAAAACACCAAGTCATATGTCAAAATCTGCACTTTTAATTTGTAATTTTGCATCGTAGAAATGTCAAATGACTCGATTCCTTGTCAATTATTATGCACTGATTCCTTTATAGAACACACCAGAATATTGGTGGAACCTTAATGCAAGAAAAGAAACAACAAAACTAGCTCTGTTAAGGTGGGAGGGAAGAGTTAATGATGTCAATTGCATTTCTAGTATATTCTTTTTAAAATGCTTACATTATCGCTTCCAGTTTCATTTCAGGTGGGGAAGTAAGCTTTGAAACAAACTAGTTACATTTATAGGGCCTTTGTCAATCTTCGTTTGTAATTCCCTGGCTAAATCCCTGCAGAATTCTGTTCTGCCTGCTGGCCATATAGGCTTCAACATTTTTAGAGAAAATTTGAAACTTCTCTGGCTAAACCCCTGCAGAATTCTGCTCTGCATGCTGGCCATATAGGCTTCAACATTTTTAGAGAAAATTTGAAACTTCTCTGGCTAAACCCCTGCAGAATTCTGCTCTGCATGCTGGCCATATAGGCTTCAACATGAACAGTCAAAGTTTTGAGATGTTTTCTCTAAATATCACAAACTATCGCAAGAACCACTGAACCAATACATGGCTTGTTAAATACTAATTTTAAAGCATTTCTCATGTTGATTCCAAATATTCTTTTTAAAGAAAATTTGAAACTTGACGTCTGCAGTCGACATCTGTATGGAGAGTGTTAAGCATTCTTTCTACTCACTGCAATGTGTAAATTTTTTACATTCAAAATCCATAAAGTGTGTAAGTTCTGATGAAGTATACATGTCAGTTCGGGGGCACTGCTAATTCAAAGACGTCTCTGATATCAAAGACTCTTCAGTGCCGAGTCACCTGACAGTATCATAATTCAAAGACGCCTCATAAATCACATACTCCCTAGTCTCAAAACCCAGCCGCAAACGATATTGTGAACGTGAACTGGCGCAACGGGAATAATTTTGCGAGTAGGCCTAATAGCATGATCAGGGTTGTAGCTAGCCCAAGTGCCTGCTAGCTCCTGCTAATTTTACTATCCAATTTATGAATTAAATCGCGGGCTCGGGATACACTCTTTCTAGCTCTTTTTCATAATTGAGCTTAAATGCTGCAGAATAACTTTGCTCCCTCGACGACATTTTGCAGACTTTCAATTCTCCAGACACACACAATTGGTTATTTTCGGAGCATATATTTTTGTACAGATTTCCAACTGAGCCGCGAATTTTAGTTTTAGGCTTATATGAACACTCGTGCTCAATAATTCCTCCAATTCAGCCTAAGTTTAGGCTTTTCTGTTTTGCTTGAGGGGGATGTGCTATAATAGGCCTATAGTCATTATATCTATGAAAGATAGGCCTATAATTCCTAACAAAATTCCTGCGGACCTGACTTCTGCATGGGTATGAACCTGCTCAATTAGGCCTATATGGATAAATGCAAATTAGCCTTTTCTTTTTTGATGGAGAAGGGTGCCTGAGGGGGATGTGCTCCCTCAGAAGTTGGAGAATTATTTTCAAAAAGTTATGAAAGGCACAATAAAGTCATTTGGTGTAAAAGTTTACACTTATTATTCGTATTATTTTGGGCATAACAAATTTCAACGGACCCGACTTGTGCATCATTTTGCATTAGGCCCCTATTATTAACTTATTTTTCCGACCATCATGATTAAGCATAGCCTATAGGCCATATAACCATGTCATGATAATGCATAATATGTATTTTAGAATGGATTTCCAGTGGATGCGACTTCCCGTCACAAATTTCAAGCATGAACATAATTATGATGCGCAATGACTCGGAACGTACTCTTCCTCGTTTCTTCTTGTTTTCTTCCTTGTTTTCTTTCCACTTTTCCCCTTTCGTTTGCCTAAAAATCCCGGATATTGAAATGAGCCTGGGTGGCTGTGGCAAAACAAAATTTTCAACCCAGTTTTGCTAATATTTTGTCCTGATTTTTGTAACATTTTCGTTCGGTATTGGCAGTTATTTTATATATGTTTTCAGTTGTCGGGTTATTTCTTTCAATTTTTGGGAAATCAGACCGAAAAAGTAGACCTTTTCCCTCCCTTTTCCGCCCTTCAATTTTTTTAGGGGGCACTATACTGCCCCACTGGCTATGCCCAGGCCCGTACGCAGAGTGGGGCCGTGCCGTGGGGCAAAAGTCCTCAAAAAATCCTAATTTACGACCGTAGCGAGCAAAAAAATATGTTTTTTAGTCAAAAAAAGTCCAAAGTTTGGGAAGAAGGTCCACTTTTTACAAAATCGCCCACTGGAAAAAAAGAACCACTTTTTCAAAATCAGCACCCCCCCCCCGCAAAAAAAACGGGCCTGGCTAAAGTTATGCCACTGCTCTGTCACTCCCCTTCCTCTCCCTCCCTCTCCCTTCTCTCTTTCTCTCTCTCTGTCTCCCTCATTTTTTTAAGACCCGGGGCTGCAGGCCCCAAAGCCCCACTCCCTGAGCAGTGGGCACGCGCCTGGTTTACCGTAATTTGTTGATCTATTTTGAGCCACCTAATCATAACATAACACTACCCCTATCAATAAAATACAAGTGTCCATATTTCTCCGAATTCATCCCATGCACGTGTGCAAGAGTCAGGCCTAACCTCGTGGCCGTTTCCGTAGGGGCCTACCATTTTTCAAGTCATTTTTGAATATATTTTTTAAAAGTTGCCGCCACAATGCGTGCCAAAAATCGCCCCCCTCCCCCCTCGTTGACTGGCCAAAAATTCATTGCTCCCTCCTTTTTTGCCTTGCCAAAATATTCACTCCCCCATGACTTGGGATTTTTGTTACTTCAAAACGTTGGATATGGCTCGATTTTGCCAATCTAAGTGTTTTCTGGGACCATTTGTCAGAATTTGCACAGATAGATATGATGTTTGCACAGGCAGATATATGCTAAACATAGGAAAGCATATTCCGATACAGAGACCTTCTTTCCGATGTGCTGCATCTAGTCCCAAACTGTAAAAAAAGCACGACGTATGTGATATCACAGACCCCCGTATGTGAAATCACTGACCCGTCTTTGATATCAGAGACGTCTTTGAATTAGCAGTGCCCCCGAACTGATGTGGAGTGATACATACCAACAATTTGCTTTGTAATGCACATTTTTATATAATTTTTTTTTATATATACTTGTTTTGGTGTGTAGGGGTGTGCAGGCAGGTTGAGCATCAGATTTTGGTGAAACTTGTGAAATACTAAATATTACAATGTCAATACATGAAGCGTTCTAGTGGGGTTTCTTACCTAAAACAGCTATGTGTCTATTACTATTATATCAGCCCATAAATACAAACTAGGCCTACAATCTAAACTGGGTAAGTTGGTGGTATGTACCCTTCACATGTAAACTACAGAGTGCCAGTTGAAGGTTTGCAAATTCTTTATTTATTATTAATTATTCTGCTTTTGTATTATTTGGTTAGATTTGGAGCAAAGGTTAAGAACAGATGATTTTGATAAAACAAACGTGTTAGTCCATACTTTTTTTGATATAGTACCAACATTAAACTAAAACAGCAGCAGCATTAAACTAAAAGAGAATTCCTAACACATCGCTTAAAAAAACAACAACCCAAAATAAGCTAATAGAACTGCTTCTAGTAACAAATCATAGCCTTGGTTGATGAAAAACCACTCTGCCGTTGAGACAACCTGTTGCAAGAAGACAATGAGTTGGAGAAAACCTTGACGTCAACACAGTATGTCTATGACAAACTATCAACTTGAGATGACACAATTCTTTAGGTTGTGACGGAAACACATCGCAAAGCTCGCTACAATTTTGGTCAAATGATAATAACCTTACACCATGTCCAAATGATGAACATAATAGTCTACCATCAGGGCTAACACTGAGTTCCTTGATATAGCCCCTACCGTCGTTAGGCTCTGTGATGTGATAGAGAAGCCTGTTGGTTGGTGTGAATGGAGGACTAGGTGATGTAGAGTTCACTTCAATAGACTCATTGCTAGAGTCTTCAGTTCTTTCTTTAGCATCATAGTCATCTTCTGCTGGCAATGGACTTTGGCTGCTTTGAAGGTCGTGAACACATGTCCACTGTGAAGACAAAATACAGATGAATTTGGTTAGAAATTTATCTTCTGTTTCAAAGAACATGTTGCAAGGATTTAAAATCAGTTTCTGATCAAACAAGCATGCCACATTTTTGAATATTGTACCAAGAATGTTAGTTTCAATGGAAAATCCTCAAAATGATATAGGTTTTAATGCAGTAAATAAAGAAGATGAAGGTCGTAAGTGTTATAAGAAAACAATATTACATGTCATTTCCTGCAGACAAATGCCCAAAATGATCACAACCAATATGTTTTGTCTCTAGTCTGATATTTTTCTTTTTTTGACACTCGCCAGTGGGCCAGAAAGTTTACTGTTTCAACAATAACATTAGTACCCCAGACATTTCAATTAATGAAACTGATCTAATCTTGTTATGAGCAGATGAGTGAGAACTTCTCAAATCTTACCCACACATCAGCCTAGTTACCCACCATAAGAGTATGGATGGGTCTTAATTAAACTCCACTCCTGGTCTGATCTCAAATTCTTCTGAAATGGTACTTCATCACCAACGTACATTCTCAATATTGTGTTTAATACTTGAAAGCACACCTTTCTTACAACAAATGTTGGAATAATCCTCTATTTTCTTACCTCATAATCCTCATTCTCTGTCGTGTACCTTGACATCATACACCACCCCTGCGGATGAATCACGAGTGATGAAATACTCCAAGGGAAACTCTCAGGAGGAAAATCCATCACAAGTTCCACACGGTTACGTTTAGCATGAAACACCCTATTGAAACTGTTCTCTTGCATTTGGTTCTCCTCGTTCTCATCTGTTAGTGCATCATAGTACTCCATGGGCTTGAAACCCATCAGGTCAGAGTTCAAAGTTTCAAGGTCAAGATCGTGGATGACTATGTAGAATCCCACATCTGTTGACATGACTAGTTTTGTACAGTCCGGTGTAAGGCGAGTACGCATTAGACTCTCTATATGAAAGACTCTTTTGAAGCTAGTGTTGCCCTCTTCTTCATACCTTGCAAAGAAAGTGAAAAACATTGTTTGCTTGTTTCTTCTTTCACATGGGACACTCAATCAGATAATATTATAAGTAATCTTCTTAAATTATCATGGAACATTGCAAACTAATCTTAAAGATCCCCCATTTTATCCCATCTAAGTTGAGTGTTTTGCTGTAAAAGAATCCTGATATTTTTTCATGTCCCTATCAAAATTTAAGGTCTGGAATATGTTTACAATGTCAATATTTTTGGTAAAACATATACATTTTGATGGTATGTACAAAAAGTAGAAAGCCGTGTACCACCATACGCGCATGTACTAATTTATGGGCGATTGCAATACACATTTTAGCTTCTGGCATCAACTGATGGGCCTCTATGTAAGATGAAAAGCACCAAGTGTCAGAATCAGACCACCCACCTATAAACAGTCACATTCTGATACTACACAAAGACCCATGTAATTTGTAAAGCAAATAAATTGAAACAAGACTATCTTGCTGGGCAAAACGAGTCCTGCCTTCTAAGGAAAGACTTATACTTTGATCAGCTTGTAATCGGCGGGAATTTTAACATCGCGGATTAATATCAATATATAGAGAATTAATATTGTCTTGTGACACATCGTCAGAAAAATCACAAATTATTAATTCAAGTCCTATACTTGTCTACTTTCTTTAAGGGGGTACTACACCCCTGCCCAATTTTGTGCCTATTTTTTTTGTATTTTTCTCAAAAATTATAGCGCATTGGGGACAAGTAATATATGTATATTATAGGGGCAAGGACTACAACTACTGCATTGGAAATTTTATTTCAGCACAGACAACAGTTGTGGAGTTACAGTCAAAAATGAGGGAAAACCAATAATTTGATCAATAAATCAATAACTACTTGCTTTGAGTTGCTGAATTTTCAGTACAGTAGTTGTAGTCCTTGCCCCTATAATATACATATCTTACTTGTCACCAATGTGCTATAATTTTTGAGAAAAATGCAAAAATAGGCAAAAAATTGGCCAGGGGTGTAGTACCCCCTTAACATGCACATTGTAGATCATCCAGATGAACAATATCACTCTTAACGTGGATCTACCTTTTCGGCGTAGTGGTAAAAGCCTAACAATTCCCGCCGATTACGAGCTGATCAAAGTATAGTTCACTTTGTAAATGATCATGTCATGCTTTATCAATATCAAACATTTCATTTAAACTGATGAATTTCTGCATTTTGTACCTGTTTATATCCCATGTGTACACATTTCCATCAAATGCTGATGTCACTAGTAGCCCATCTTTGCTACAGTACTCGATGCTCTTCACCCAATTACTGTGCCCCCTCAAGGTTCGTATCCTGTGTTTGAGATTGCGGATATCCCAGAGTGCAACAGTAGTGTCATCTGATCCTGATGCAAATGTCCTGCTGTCGAGAAATCTATACACACACAAAAGAAGAAGAAAAGATCAATCTATTAACCTTAACAGCGTAACTACTTTTTGGTGAAGGGGAAAAAAAAGGAGGAAAAAAAGATGAAGAGAAAAGTTGTTTTCTCCTCCTGGTTTTTAACCACAGACCTCTCGGGTGCGGAACAGCTGACCGGCGATATCAAGCAACATGTGTGAACTTTGCCTGGCAAATAGTTTTGTATAAGTATGTGATTTCCGATGATTATGCAATCGCATCACGTGGGATGCTTGGTATTGCAGGAGCTTTGTAGAATAGTAGCTTGTAGTACTGGGGTAATGGTTAAAGGGTCATGAAGTCCTAGAAATTTCAATATGAAAAGTTCCATAACTTCTTAAATTATTCATGTGCTACATACGAAAGTATACATTCACTTTGAAGGAAAAGAGTACAGGATTTGAGTAAAACACTTGCCTGAAAGTATTGATGCAATCTGTATGTGCATTTGGTACTGTCCCTATGTGCTTCATTGATATGGGATCAAATAGTAGCATGGATTTCCCCTCACAAGCTGCAACTAATACCTCACTGGAATGAAACAGCCAAAGACAAAGCATAACATATTAAACAAAACATACTGATAGTTTTATACAACACATTATAGAATAACACAATGAAATATTGATGGCACTACGTAAAATATTGTCATAGCCTTGATGTGGGTGAGGTATGGAATATGGAAAGCTGAGAGGGTCAATTTAAGAACAGCTTTTTTACTTTCATGGACATAATTACATTAATTTTGCAGATGTTATAATGATCCAGAGACTTGTTAAAAATGCTACCAATTTCATGCACTTTCAAGATGTACTGTTATGATAACAACACAATATGGGTACTCAGGTAATCAAAATTGTCAATGTGCGCACTTTTACTTGAAGATGCATTGTATATGCTGAAAATAATATTTGATTTAAAAACCATAATTTAAAACTTTATTCATTCGATATGACAAGTTGACTGCCAGTTACCCAAGGGGCGCATCGACTAGTCAACTCAAGTTATCAATTCACATGTTTATGAGATTGTACCTGAACATCACACTCACTCAAGTAGGCATATCTTGTTTAAAGTTGTAGTTTACACAATACACATGTATAATATTATACACTCACCCAGTTGGCGAAAATTCTAAGTTAAAAATAGCGCTATATCCATGTTCCAGAGCAACATCTGAATAACCAGTTGGATGTAGTTGTTGATACAGTCTATTTTTAATTTGTTGCAACATCCTCTCTTTATTAGCACCAGCACCAGTTCTTCTCCGTATTGGATGAAACCAGACATTGCTACTACTTCCGGGTCCGGATTGTGGAGTAGTTCCACCACAAGCCCCTAAACTGTTCTGAAAACTTTGTGGTGGATACGAGTGTTCTCGATGCCTCAGCCATTTTAGAGTTGACGGTGGAAGGCTACCTGCCACTTCATTCTTCAGAATAAGACAGGGGGATGTGTACCCATGTCCCAGAGATAAACTGTTATTGTCACCCATATTTGGGGCAGGAAACCTTAGGCTAGACTGCATTCAATTTACCAGGAGGGTCTGTTGTTGTTGTGTGAGCAGTTATCCTATCATGTTCATGGTTTTTCCAAGATTTCAGATCCTTATTCTTCTTGATCTGGTATCAATTGCCAATTCTGAAAGAAAAATTATATTGAGTTAACTAGATCTTTGTCCCTTTACATGTCCAAGATTCCAACAAGCATTTCAGCCATAGCTTGACTAAATAATTTTGATTATATACAATCTTGTATACCTTCCTTCCTTCCATATACGTGCTTACCTCAAATGGTTGAGTATCAACGCACGGGCTTTACGTGCACATTTTACCTATGCACGATCCTGGAACCTAGGATTGATTGCAGATATCAGAACCGGGGATGATCCCCCTTCTCTTTTCGAATAGCTCTGACACTTAACGTGCATAGGGTTTGACTCTTCCTGTACACGGGACCAACGGCTTTACGTGACTTACGAATCACGGACGAAGCACATACACTACCTATATCTGCACGTGATAAGCAGTGTATGGGGGCGAGAAGAAATTCTTCAATTAAATTCTGAAATTAAATTTCTGAACTGAATTGAAGGATTCCTGACCATATAGGAACTTTTTGGGAGGGAAGAGAATTTTCACCTAAGGCAAGCCCAAGGCTCAAACCCTCGTCGATCGTATCTCCTGGCCGGCAGCGCAACGCCTTAACCACTCGGCCATCTCGCCCTACCTTGATTTTATTACAAATTTTATTTAATACAGCAACTAAGGCCTTGATTATGAAGGTTACATTAGTTCATGAAAGTTTGGTACATTACGATCATGTAAAATCAGAATTTTAAAAACAAATTGAGGATTACAAAAGCCTCCTCCTCTTCAAGTTACGATATAAGCTACATATGCTTTTTCAAAAGTGATTGAGAATATCAATGACTATTAAATTTATAATCATTAATCATACATGTACAATCTACAAATTTGGAAGTTTTAAATTTTAATCCAAAATTGTAAGGACTAAAAAGATAACACATTTCTCTGAGGAATCAATTGTCTGAGCAAATTTACTAATGAATTTAGGATGAATGTAGCCAGACTTTGCAGCCAGCTGTGATCTCACTTCTCTTTTCGAATATGACACTCATCATGCACAGGGTTGATTCTCCTGTACGTAGATCACCAGCTTTACCTAATATAGCTTTACCCTTGAATTTTCACGTGAATGGTACATGTATGTCTTCTCAGAGCAACTTCAGACTAAAGTTTGTTCTAGATACTTTATAATTGGCGAATTATTCGGTTTTTGTTACTGCGCATGCATCAATTGAGTCCCAACATAAAGTTTCTGCCAAAGAAGAATGGCACTTGTTTACATTTTGAGAGTGTGCACAGTGTAAACACTAGGGCTGTCAACTCTCACGCATTGGCCGTGAGTCTCACGCATTGGGGCACTTTCTCACGGTCTCACACCAAGGTAGTATAATCTCACTCCTAGATAGTAAATGTCACCCAAAATGCTGGAAAATGAGTAAAATCTCACGCATCGTCAAAATAATTTGTTGTTCCTACCCCCCCCCCAGATTCTCGAACGACATGGCTCAAATAATCATGGGTCAAAAACATTGTAGTCGATAATCCCGGTACGGCTCTGTCTCACGCCAAGCAATTCCAAAAAGTTGACAGCCCTGGTAAACACGGAAGTGGGTTCTGATTGGCCGATTCAATCATCTGACAATCATAACAACAAACGTGGTAACCTGATTGGCCGCTTACACAGCGAAACGTTGGTCTGTGCGAACAAAGCCCTGCATCAATCTGAGCAAGGGACTGCTGTTCTTCTCTGAAACCGAGTGCAGGCTTGCATAAGCCGGGGGGCACTTAACACAAATGACCATATGGGTAACGTTCCCCCGGAAAGACCCCCCTTTTTGGATTTCACAGCTCCAAAAGACCCCCTAGGCTATATTTGACCAAAATAGAGCTCCGAAAGACCCTTGATTTTGAAGCCAAGAAAGACACTTGATTTTGACTGTTCGCAGCGCAGCTCCAAAAGTCCACTTGTTCGCAGCTTTAAAATTAAGACCCCCTTTTACCGGTACGCCTTCAGCTCTCAAAAATCCACCACCTCAAAATTCGGGAACATACCCACCAAATTTTTGATGTCCCCCCGGCACATTAGCGTGCACCAGTCACGCATTAGCCATTACGTACATGACGTAGGTATCCTAGGTGAATTCAAATTTGCCATCAAATTGCATCGTTTTATATATCAAATTAAAGCCCTTGAGTAAACTTAGCCAAAACTGAAAACCTTTTTTTCATAGCACTTTCCGTAGCAAAGTTACATCTTGTCAAAGATTGACTTTCATCAAAAAGATTCAGCTAGCAAAATTCCCCAAAACGGCATTTCGGGGTGTTTCTAGATCTTAGTCTCATGGCGATGGCAGCTTTTTTTAATGGAACTGCTATCAAAATCCTCTAAAATTCCATGTGCGACTTGATTATCACCATAAAAATCATATATTTGGGTCAAGTGAAGTATAGAAAACATATTTATGTAGGTTTCCTTCACCCACCTATTCTCGAAAAAAATTCAAATTTCTATGTAAATATGCATTGTGTTGGGGCCCCGCACCGCTGTTTATTTTGCGTAAAATCCGCAACTTAGTTGTACCGAAGAGCTTAAAACGACTGGTAGCGAGACTATGCCCTTGACACAATTAAAGATGGATGCTTGGCGGTCTGCACGTAAACAATAGCCGTGAAAAAATAAAAATGCTGCAAAAAGGTGTTAATATTGCAAGAGTAACTACATTTTCGAATCGAAGGTAATAATTTGATCTAAGATATTCTTAAAATGAATCCGGTTTCATCATCAGTGATAAATATTTCCTGAAATTGTACATTGCTTTGCACCCAAATTCTGTACTTGTTTCGGAGCTCTGCACCGTGCTGCAACAAGGCAGTAGCAGCGGTAGGATTTTCAAATCTTTTTGTACTTTACCCATGATTTTGGGCACTTGGTACACCTTCTTTTATATCTGATCTTGTATGCAAGTGAATAAAAACGCTCTCAATAGGCTGAATTAATGAATGGCCCAAGGTTAAAAAATGTCCTTTTTTTAAAAATAATAAACGATTTCAATATCATGCATGTATATGGCATGCATGTATTTCTGAGTGATATGCCATGTAAATGGGCAATGATGGCTATGTGTATGTAAACATGTATGCGTTAGCAAGGCCGTGGATGTACCTAGAAGGATTATATTGCACAGAGATGCTAATATTAAATATTATGACCGAGCAGCTGGCTTCTGTTGGGTTGAAGTAAACTTACTGTCTGTGCGTCATTTGATCTAGAACTCGTATATCTACTATCCACGATGACACAGTGAGTGTGAACACGGACAGAGATAGAGCATGGAACTATTTAACTACTTCAGTCACTTAATCGTCGCCAATTTTCAAACACATTAAAAAATTCTTTATTAAGTTTAATGTTACAGGGGTACCGAAATTTATTTTGATGACATATCTGTATCTTCAGAGCAGCCAAAGTTTGCTCATTTTTATTTTATGAGATTAACCATGGCCCCATGCTCACAATTCGCTGATGTGTCATTTGAGCAGCTTTTTCGGGTGCTGTACCCATCGTGATCTGCGTTGTTGTTTACTTCGAATTTTCATTGCTAATGTGGTGTTATGCTTGACTGATTCTGACATGATTTGGAGATACATGTAGCTCCAAAGCTCAATCCATAATAATCAATCATTGGTTTCTATCAGTGGCCTGTATTAAAGATAGACTTCTCGATCAAATGTGTTATGTGTGTGACATGCGTTAGGCCAAAAAAAATTATTGTTTTGCCCTCAACCGTCCGACCCTAAATCCTGAAAAATCAGGGTCATAATTTTTTTTTTTTTTTTGAATGATGAATTTTACAGATTTGTTCAAAAACTCAATGTTTTTCACTTAAAAGTAATATTTTATTGAAAGACTAGTCTTTAATTGATGTCTAACAGGTATCCAGAAATCAAAATTGACAAATGACCCATAAATGAAGAAGCATTATTTAATATTTGAGAATAATAAAAAAAGAAATCTGACCGTCCGACCTAAATTTCCCACTTGAGGGCAACACAATAATATTTTTTTTGCCTAATCATGATATTATCATGCAATTCATTTCAAGTAGGCCTACTTCACCCCATCATCCCAGATTCCCCCATCCTAGAAAATGTGGGGCTGTAAGCTGGGTTTACATACATTTTTAATTAACAGGAATTGACCTGTTGGTGCACTCTAGGGGTGGAACGTGTAGCATGTTGGAATATTTCCAACCCTATACAACCCACGGATTGGCAATGGTAGAATGCACCCTGGTAGTCTAGCTTCAATTTGCCGGGAATTTGCTCACCAATAGCTTTTGAGGCTAGAAATTGATGAAGAACGACACCATAATAGCAAGGGTAGTTCGGAAATAATGATGGGGTCATCGCATCAAAACTGTTGCTAAAATTGCACTTCAACTAAATTATAGACTGTTCAAAATAACCAAAAATTACAAGTGCCATCATTTTCTCACAGGTCACGGGATAGGACGTGACGAAAGTACTCAAAACTCACTAAAAACGGCGAGTTGGTGCTCATTGCTTTTTAATAGAAATGATGGACATCAAGATTGTGTTGTTGAAATTGGGAATAGGCAGGCTGCTTTTGCCTGTATGGTCTGTCATTTTGTTCACTTTTCCTCCACGATTCTTCAATTTGTACACTCAAATGCGACAGAAATAAACCCATGTAGGTTTGTCAGTTGAGCATTTTTCTTGTGCAAATGACCTTATACCTGTAAATTTTAAGATCTGTAAACATTTTTCAATTTTTTTCACTTGCTCCATTCATAGTTTTTTTTTTCCAAAAAAAAGCACACCTGAGACACAAAAATCTAGGTCAGACAGGCCTGTAGAACAGGGTTTTTTGTCACCTAAACCTAGCTGTAATTTCAGCTTAAGTTATCAAGTTAATCAGTGATTCAAATTTGTAATTGATATACACAATAACAACTTTCAGTTTAAGCTTATTTACTGATTTTTTTTTTTCTTTTATTGCTCTATTTTCACAGAAAAGAACATGGATGTTCAAGAGAAACTGGGCGAAGATATGTAGTTCCATTCATGAAGAGGGTTGGTGCTGGTGTACATTGTGACATTGTCATCAGCGTGATAACGACACGCCTGGACAAAGATGTTATACAATGATGTGCAAATCATGTTAAATTTGCTTTATTGCTTGGACTTTCTTAAACACAAACAATAATGTTCCAGCTGGTGTTCCCGAGGTCAAAAGGGTTCAGAGGATGCTCGAAGTTGAAATGGTCTCCAATTATATGTCCTATGATAAATCAAAAAAATAATAGTTTGCACTATGTACATGTATCCCTATTGTGGCCGCCAGGACAGGTTCATCATCCCCAAGGTACCTGACTGGTACACACAGAGTACCTACACATTACAATGCTGTACTGCAAAAGTCAAGTACCGATGGTGAACCTGTGCAGTATAGGATGTTTTGTTACCTTGGTAACACATCAAAAATTCAAAAAGGACAATACACATCGAGTCTTATTGAGTTCTATAATTTGAAATTGATATCAAAAATAAGAAAGCACCCTAGATAATTAAAAGAACTATTCTCTTTGTCTGATTTCTTGCAAGAAGACCAATAAGGGGCTGAGCAATAATTATCAGCTCCCCCGGGGGGCGGGTAAAATATCCGAACGGCTCACCAAAAATCGCTTGCCCCCCCTCGCCCACCAAAAATCGCTGCCCCCTTCTTCGGGTTCGCCAAAAATTTCTTGCCCCCAATTTTACCCTCCCCAGGGCTCATAATTATTGCACAGCCCCTAATTTGAGATCATTTTCATAAAAATCAGAACAATTTCATTTTCATTAGACCTATAGCGTCACAATGTTACTCTTTTGCTCGTAACTCTATGAAGGTCTAAACAAATTGTTTGATTGGCATAACGTAAAAAATATTAGGGTAGGTCGGTCAGTAATTTTTATTTTGCACACATTTTAAGCTGTAAATTGCATATGATAAAGGTTGTGGAATTTTTTTAATTAATTAAAATTTCTTTGCAAAAAAAGTAAGAAAAAAGTCTAGGGTCGGGCTTATTTCTAGGTCGGTCGGATTACGCCAATCAAACAATTTTTTAGGCCTAACCGTACATCATACATTGTAGGTATGTCAAAGTATACTTTTTCTGAATCTTTATTGCCAGAGGAGGATTACGATAGTGTAGGTTTTGAACAGGATTTGTGTAATTTTAAAATTGACCCTATGTGGAAAGTTCAACGACCTGTTTCTTTTCTTATGACAAAAGCTTTCACCATCCAAATATGCAGTTCAAATTGATGTAGAATACACTATGCATGAAGAAAATTAAATATGTTATGAAAGTGTAACAAACTTCTGGTGAATCCTTACTTTGTCACACTCTGATCAATCATAAACATACACAACCATATTCATATGGCCAGTTATTGGGTAGCCATGGATAGCCGAGTTCAATACTGCAGGACTATTCCAAGCTGGAGAAGCTGTGCAATAACGTAGAGTAATACAGTAGCTTGTGATGGAGTAGCTGTGGAATAATTCTGAAGTTAGGGCATGGAAGTTACCAGCTTGCAGCCCTGCAGTAACTCTGCTATATATGGGCCACTAAAAAAACTTGGGTTAGATTCTGGTATTTTTAAGATATTTGAAAAAATAAAAATTTGTGGTCAAAGTCATCAAAAAAATGTGTTAGTATTGTTAGTGTGAGATGTATAGTTTCAGAGCCATGTTTACTTTAAAGGGGCATTTCGTGCTCATCGCCCCACTTTTCTACGGTCCAACATCATTCCATAAACCATTTCACAATTCAGGGACTTTGCTACTTCATGAGACATTCCACAAATAAAGTTCGCAACCAGGATCAGCCCCAGAGTTTAGTACGTTTTTTCCACAAGAGCATACTAGGCACCGCCAGGGTTCGAATCCGCAGCCTCTCGTACCATAGTCGAACACCTTATCGATTGAGCTAACTTGACTGCTCCAGACATATTAATTGATAATTAATTTTGGATTTATAAAGCGCCTTTCTCCAGAACTTAGAGGACTCAAAGCGCTGTAATTTCGCTGCAATGGTGAATAATCACAATCAGATCGCATCAACTAGGTTGCTGACGAACGGCGCACACCAGGGTTCGAATTCGTTTAAAAATTTGCATAGCAGTTTTTGGTTAATTCATCATAATCAGGATAAAAGTGTTATACAAATGCAAAATTGGGTAGCAGTTACTTCAAAATATGGAGCAAACTGCTATGCGATACAGCCAATTCGAACCCTGGCGCACACCTATCCGCATTTAGATTGTAACATTCACCAATTATCTGTGCAGCTCCCCAAATTCCATTGGGTGAAGGAAGTTTTGATAACCAAACAACTAATCACCGATTTTTGTGATACAGGAGGAAACCGGAGATCCCGGAGAAAACCTGCAGAGTGAGCATGGAATCGGGATAAACCAAGTGCACATGAGTCCTTGGGCGCTGGGGCTTGAACCCGAGACCTCAGTGGTGCAAAGCGAGGGAACCCGCTGCGCTAACTCGCCTCCCTAGGTGAAGTGGGAAGTGATTTTGGCAGACCTTTTTGACAATTGACCACCCTGGGGGTAGACATGATTATGGCACCACCCCTAAGCTTTATCAATAAGCCTACTCAGTGCTGCCAACAAGGGGGTTATGGGGGTGCCTGTAAAAAATAAAGAAAACATACCTTAATGGGCAAGGTTAATGGGGCCATAAGGGACTGTTCACAAACATTTGTTAGGGGGGCCTGATGCAAAAAGGGGGCCCTGAACATTTTTGACCCTCCTAAGGGGGGGGCCCTGAAAAAAATGACAAATTTTCCTAGAAAAATTGAGTTAAAATGCTTTTCTATGGGGTTGACCCATAATTTTAATGCCAAAAAGGGGGGCCTGAAATTTTTGAGGTCTGTATTAAAAGGTGGGGCCCAAAAATGTTTCCCGATGATTTTTTTTTTTGCATCAGGCCCCCTTACAATTGCTTGTCAGAACGGTCCCTAAAAGCACAGAAATTGGCCCGGCGTTCATTTTACCCTCGCAGTGGCTCTCGGCAGCATGACTGGGCCTACTAGGCCTATCCCGCATGTAGGCCTACATCATGCATCATTCATGAAAATCATTTTCATGAAATTATAGTTGATGAAGGCCTACATGAGGCCTATTCGATAGGTTACATCAACATCATTTCATGAAATTTATTTTCATGAAATGATGTTGATGTAGGCCTACATATGGATAGGCCTAGTAGGCCTAGTCATGCTGCCGAGAAATGCTTCAGTTTTCAGCAGGGGTCAGACAGTGTTTTCCTTAATCAATAAATCATTTTTAATATACTTTATTATTTATTTATTTATCAAAATTTAATTATGAAGGTTTTACGTATTCCCCATGTCCCTGCCATGCCGGGCTGCCATGAGATTCACAGCTAGCGTCCCGGGCGCGGGCTAGCGTGCAACGTGGCCGGCCGTAATATTTAGAGTTCAGTATGTCATGCAGATATTTTTTTAAATAATACTCAATCTCTATTTTGGCATCTGAAAATGTACACATTTCTGTTCCATACACGACTCTGGTTCCATACTGCTCTTCCTCGATTAGCTAGCCAGTACGTGTCACATGTCATGTCATGCTGACTTGTTTGTAAACAAACCACCTCAGAAGGGGCTAGTTACAGATAGGCCGGCCTAACTGTGACGGATTTATAATATACGGTAATAGTAGGCTATTATTCATACATTTCAATGCAATGATTTCATTTCAAATTTAATGGAGTGGATGAGGTTGAAATATATCAACATGGACTTATTAATATTGAATTCGAGAAGTTAGAGAAAATCATGGTAGAAAAAACCGGTAAATTCAATTTTCCTTTAAAATAAGAAATCGACCTATTGAGAAAGAAACTAAAGGTTCAGTGTATTTATCAAAGGCCGTTGTTTCATAATAAAATATTCCAATCAGTGGGATAACCTCAGAAAAAATGTAAAATTGTGATCAAAAATGTGATTTTTATCTTTAATCAGTGTTGACATGATAAAATGTTGCATATTTTGAACCCTTTTGAATGAAGTGAATTTAATATTTTGAAGAGCCTAAGCAAGGAAAAACCATTTCTAAATTCTAGGAATAACGTTTTTAAACAAAAATAATATCGGGTTCAAGTAATTGGACACAAGAAATTGAAGCTTTGGAAGGAACTGTGACCAGGTGCGTCTTGTACGGTATCGCGAAAATGGTTGAAATTTCCCGCCATTTCCTGCTGTAAATGCCGTGCTCATGCGCGACCGCGTAGAACTCAGATGTCTCGCGTAAACACCGGTGCCCGGTCTCGGCGAATTCGCTGACTAGTAAATGTGTTAACTAAGGTTTGCCTAGGTTACCTACATGACGCAATGCGCACAATGCAGCCACCACAATTGCACAACTACATTTTGTAGCATACAATACCGGTACATGCTGTGTTCAACTACATCGGTGACAACTGACAGTTATATTTTGACGTATATACCTACATGCCAATCAATCATGTACAGTTGAAGTTGCGTAGTTGTCAACTTTGCAAATTGCATTGCAGCTTTGTTTGGTCTAAACTAGTCTAGACTTTGCAATTTTTAAAAGAAATACGAAATATAATCTCTTTAAACTTACAATAATACTCTTTCCATTCGATCCATATAACCAGATTCCAATTTGATAACTAGTCCTGTCTTCATAGAAAAACTTCAAACGATAATTTTATTTATGCAGTTCTTACTACGACGATTTACAGTAAATTACTCTGCTCGAGTCTGAAAAAAACCAGCCATGGAGGCAGCCATTTTAGGTCATGAACTCATACCAAGTTTCTATAAGATATTTCTTTTTTTATTAAATTACAAAATTTATCAACCAATTTCACCAATATTCTAAACAAAAAAAATTACAAAATACCTTAAACTAGAAATTTTTGATTATTTTTTGCGGAAAAAGACCATGATTTTTCATACATCTCTTATCATAAATTAAATATATTTTCTTACTTTTAAACGCAGATGATTGTGACCTTTGACCGTGTTGTTGATTTTTTGCCAGCTGATGAATGAAAGTGTGCATTTCTTGGTTGAAATACATGTACTGCAAGTCTGCAAGATAACTCGACAAATTTTCTAATAGTAAAGGAAATGAAATATTGGTAAATATGATGCATGATTGAATAAACATTTAAAGCAAAGCAAGGAGTCGAATATATATTTAGTGATTTGTTCTGAGCTGACTTCTGCTCAGTCAGAGTACAGAGACTGAGAGAGCCTCCTCGGTCAATTTTCATGTTTTTCAATTTCATGTTTTCTTGAACTTCATTCAATTTGAAGTTGAATTTTCTTGTAGCCTATTTATTAATACACTATAAAATACCAGAAATTTCAATTGAATGAACATGTCATGGCTTTCAACAGCTGTACGTGTCGAGATCCAGCCGTGATCGTATATCGCGTATTTCAAACTACAATTTCAAAGACAAAGCAATGGCAAACTGGACAAAAGACATAATGGAAACACTTCATAGCTTTTTAATCGCTATTAATTTGCTGTGTGAATCACTCTGTATCGTGGACCATCCTTGACACTTTTAAAAGTGTTTGGATAAGGGACCGTTCACAAACACTTGTAAGGGGGGCCTGATGCAAAAAAATTTATCGCGAAAAGTTTTTTGGGCCCCCCCTTTACAGACCTCAACAATTTTAGGGGCCCCCCTTTTTGTCATGAAAATTATGGGTCAACCCCATAGAAAAGTAGGTATGCTAGGTGATTTCAAATTTGCCATCAAATTGCATCATTTTATATATCAAATTAAAGCCCTTGAGTAAACTAAGCCAAAACTGGAAACCTTTTTTTCATAGCACTTTCCGTAGCAAAGTTACATCTTGTCAAAGATTGACTTTTATCAAAAAGATTCAGCTATCAAAATTCCCCAAAACGGCATTTCGGGGGTGTTTCTAGATCTTAGTCTCATGGCGATAGCAGCTTTTTTTAATGGAACTGCCATCAAAATCCTCTAAAATTCCATGTGCGACTTGATTATCACCATAAAAATCATATATTTGGGTCAAGTGAAGTATAGAAAACATATTTATGTAGGTTTCCTTCACCGACCTATTCTAAAAAAAAAATTTCTATGTAAATATGCATTGTGTTGGGGCCCCGGTCTCGGCGAATTCGCTGACTAGTAAATGTGTTAACTAAGGTTTGCCTAGGTTACCTAAGAAAAGCATATAAACTCAATTTTCCAGGAAAATTTGTGGTCATTTTTTTCAGGGCCCCACCTTAGGAGGGTCAAAAAATTTCAGGGCCCCCCTTTTTGCATCAGGCCCCCCCTAACAAGTGTTTGTGAACGGTCCCTAACCGGAACTTTTTGCCAGGTCTTTTGTGTTTTTAAACAGACCAAAGTATAGGAAAGTAACAGCGGTTGTACACCCACTTGCATGATCCACCCATAAAGCACAATGCCACTCACAATGCCTGTCTGGGCATGCGTCTGTTTGTCTTAATTGGGCAAATACTTCCTGGAAATAAATTTGGAGGCATGGGAGATGTTAAAAACCAGAGGTCGGCCAAGGTCAACTCTGTCAAATTGTAACTCTGATGTAACTGAAACTCGGTGGAAATTTGAAGTCATCAGAAATATTTTTAGGCTACTTAAATATTGATACAGTCAAAGATGTTGCAAGAAAGGGACCAAGCCAAAAGGGTCCCAACAAATTGAGGCGTAACATGGGACGCTTTTGCACCATCGTGCGGTGTTCTTAATGCAATCGCAGGTTATAATCAGCTGTGTTCACCTCCAATGTTCCATTGCTTGACAGCTATCAGTGGGCAAATTTGAAGGAATCAATTTGAAGATTCTCGAGCAAGGCAGGCATGCTGAATCTGGGGCCGAATCATGATGTACGGTATTAAAATGTAAAATCCCTTTTCATATAATGTGTGTCCTACTAACTTACTAAGTGTCCAACACATATTATTTTAAACAAAGTCTGATGCACACACTTGATGCCACAAGCTTTATTCAGGGACTACGTTTAAAAGGAATTTGGTCTTAGTATACCACCCTAGGATAAAATGTGTGCCATCTTGTATCCACACAGAACTTCAATCTGTACATGTACAGTAACCAGAAGAACTGTGCTAAGTGTGCACACTATGATAAGTGTGTCAAAGTTCAAATTGTATCAGTTTTTCACCAGGGAAGCAGCTCTGCCAGGGAAGTTTGACCTGCTTCAAGTGTTTACAAATATTTGATAATGCCTTTTGACCTCAGATTAAAGTTGTTTTAGGTCTTGTTTTGTGACCAGGAATTTTGCTAGGTCAACAATTTGTGATATTAAATAAATCTTTAGAAGTAAGTAAAAACTTGTTACTGTTATCTTTTTTCTGCATATTTTAAAACAGAAAACAGAAACCAAATCTCAAATATGAAGTCTTTCACCATCAAGTGCCTTACGTTTTTATCAGCTTTGACATTTGCGTTGGCTTGTCAACCTCCAGATTGTGATAGACCAGATTGTGGCTCATGTGGTGAGTATATTTTCAACTTCGAAGTATTGTACATGTACTATATATTAAGGCTCTCACCAATTCCGGGTACCCGAGTTCCGCCGTTCTTGGCCTACCGGGTCCGAATTCACGGGTCAAGTACCGAAAAAAAAAAAAAAAAAAAAAAAAAAAAAAAAAAATTTTAAATTATTTTTTTTCAAAGTTTTCGGCGACTTTAGAGAACCACTGGACCTATTCTGAAGTGCTAGGATCACTAACAGGTAATTTGAAAAAAAATTACGAAAAAATTACAGTTTGTTAACCTTGCTATAAAAAACACAAACTAATATTTACCTCTTTACATATTACATATTATAAATGCATGGAAAACCAATGCATTTATAATATGTGATAGATGAAGAGGTAAACATAAGTTTGTGGTTTACATATTAAGAATAACAAACTGTAATTTTTTCATAATTTTTTTCAATTTTTTTTTCAAATTAACTGTGAATGATCCTAATGATCTTAGCATTTCAGAATAGGTCCAGTCGCTGAAAACTTTGAAAAAAAATTAGAAAAAAAAAAATTTAAATTTTTTATTTTTTATTTTTTTATTTTTATTTTTTCAGATATTTTCGGTACCCAGATTCCCGCCTGAAAATTCAATCGGTACCAGTACATAATTACCCGTTAGTTGAGAGCCCTACTATATATGCTGTATAATTAGGCCTAAAAAATTGTTTGATTAGCGTAACATTAAAAAATATAGGGTAGGTAGTTAGGAATTTTTTTCAACTTTTAAAGCTGTAAATAGCTGTAAAAAAGGCCTTGGTAATACAGTATACACATACACACACAAATATTTTGCATTAAATTGGTAAAACACACATTCATGTATGAAAGTGATCAATTAGGAGAGGAGAAGTCCCTCATGAATAATAATTATCAATAAAAAGAAATATTGTGCATAGAATACAAGAATACAAGAACAAGTTCAATTATATACTTGTGTACTACATGTAACTCATTTATTGCTGCAATCAGTTCATAGATTCACACTGTAATTAAGTTATACAATCCATATCATAAGCATCATAAGCAAGACAGGTTCAAGAATGAGCATATACATATGTAGGAATGAATGAATTATGAATCCTCCTCATTCCAAAATCTCAGCCCTATAGACCTATGCAAATTACTGCAATATCCCATGAATAATTAGAGAAGAATGCTAGAAGAGAGGAGAAGCCAAGCAGCTCATGAATAATTAGAGAAGAATGCTAGAAGAGAGAGGAGGGGAGAGGAGAGGAGAGGAGAAGTCCCTCATGAATAATTAGAGAAGAGTGCATGCTAAAAGGGAAGAAGATAATTGCTCATAGAAGATTAGAGAAGAATGTGAGAAGTAGGAGAGAAGATAAGAAGATGATGGTTCTAAGTGTATGTGTTAAGGATCAATAATAAGAGTGAATCGAATACTCTCAATGTCAATTATATAAGATGATCAATACGGGAATATTTTATAGGCCTTGAGCAACATGGTTATTTAATAATAGTTCACTAAACAATGCAGTCCTAAAACTTATGTAGGGGGTAAAGTAACAATTTCAACACTGCCCCCTCCTTGATTTAAACAATGTCCTTATTGTGCAGCACATAATGAACAAAACAATTTGGACAGTTTTGAAATATGCAGTTTTAGTATATCAGGAAAACTAGCAAAATTAACCATGCTGCTCGAGCTCTTAAGGTTACGGAGGGTGAAAATTCCACTCAACTTGTCTTTTGTTTTTTAATTTTTATTTATGAAGTATATGTATATATTAAACATCTCAGAGATGTAGATTGAAAAAATTGTATCAACAAAGTATTTTTTAAATTATTTTTGTGTATCAATATTTGCTCTAGATATCCCACAGCACTAATTCTTTTTTAAAGACAGTTCTTGTTTTAAGGGGACACTTCACTAAATCCTTCCGCATTTGGTGTAACTCATGGAAGAAAGAGAAGGTGTGAGGGGCTATCATTTTCTTTGGAAGGGGGAATCCCAAATATACATGGGAGGCCCGTGGGTTAGATTTTAAAAGGTATGCCAACATTTCCTGTCATCCTCCCCTGGCCCTGCTCTCGGCCAGCCTAACTTTGCCAATGTGGAAACTTTAAATGGCCTAGATATTATGATGCAGATTTGAATGTTTCTGTAGTGTTTCCTAAGCCTTATAAAGATGCACTGTAAATGTTTGCCAAAAACTGCTCCCCCTCCCCATTCTACCCTCCCCAGGACTCATAATTATTATGCACCTAGTTACTTTATTGTATTTTCACATGTATTTCAATGGGACATTTATTTAGTGATGTGCCCCTTATAGTGATTATTATTCCAGTGCATGAACTGGCAACCCTATCATTTTCATTTGATTGCTAAAATCACTGAAGCATATGCACAGTGGAGCATGAGTATTCAACCAGCACTATACTAGACAAAATCAATAAAATAAGTACTATCACCTTGGCCCTGGCAACACTAACTAGCATTGTAAACAAGTTAGCACATGGTTTGAACATGATAATAGATAGTGTGGAAGTTTTGGCAGAAATTTGTCAATTTCTGCAAGTTTTGTGAAAATCAATTGATACTTCCCATGCAGTAAGGATTATCAGTAGTAATACAGGAGCACTGCACCTGGAATATTATGGGATTGTGAATTGATACTGTGAAATAGCAGAAAATGTGAGTACTTGAAACTAAATGTGTGGATATCTCAGAACTCCATTTTGGACCATTTGGCCTGATATGCTGAGATGAAATAAATTATTTTTAATGTTTCCGTAGCTGATTCATAAAATTTTGATATGCATGTGTTAGCTGATACTTCAAAGAAATAATGTAGGGAATAATTGTGTCAATATATTGGCACACTAAATTAATATTGTTGTTGCAAAAAAGACAAGATTTACCCCATCATTTTCATTGACATTCTGTGAACATGTAAGCTTACTGTTTTAAATCAGGAGGACCTATCGAAAGAATAAATAGGTACATTATTTCATTGGTTTGTTTGTAACACATATGCTAAATCGCAATGAAATCGGACCCTCTCCCCATATTTTCCTGGCCTCTTTCCCTAAAAAAAAACCTCATGCTCATGAAATTGAACACAAATTGAAACACTTACCAAGTACATTTGTGTATGAGCTATGACGTTAAAAGTATTACAATAATAATCATTAGAGTGTCAACTTTAAGATGAAGTATGATTTTTAGGCCTGCCATGTTTATTTTTTGAAAAACAAAATATTTTAGGTGGCTACGTGCAGCCAATTTGCCTACACAAAAGTTCAAAATCCTGTATAACCTTAACTACAATTATACAATTTGGACCAAAAATTTAGACGTCTATGCATGTACTCTGTAGAACAATCCAATATATTGCACCCACGTTGCAGTCATCTTTGCAGCCATATTAGTAATTAAATTGGAATCAATGTGCAGTTAAAACATGACCTGATGTAAGTTAGGATGAAGTAGCAATGTTCAAATGTACGAACTGAGTGTAGTAACACAAGCATTGTTTTTTTTTAATGCAAAAGTAGTATACCAAGTTCTTTTCCCAATAGTTAACATCATTAGTCATAGATTTTAGAGGATCTATGCATTAGTAAAAACCAACTCCCCACATCAGTAAATTGAAGATTAATTTAAAAGTAATAAAACTTGTCAAAAAATATTATATCACTACACATGCATGATCAATCCAATTAGATTGACTGCCTAACTTAATCACTTGAAAAGGTTAACAATTTGGAAAATAATAACATCATTTACTTTACACCTCTCAAAGTTATTGAACATGTTATCAAAGGGGAGCAATCAATAGAGTGTATTCAATATTATGTCGCTCATGAAAGAGTCATCTTCATTTAAATAAATTCTGTCCTCCATAAGGTAACACGGGGCAATTTGCATGATGATACAATAAAACAGGTTATAGGTATGAATGGTTGTGAAATCGATCTAGAGACCTGTCCCTCTATCATCTTTTAACTATCTTAGAACTGTCCTTCAACATGGCTGCTGTTTCAATTGTTATACCGTTCCGGTTGGATTATTGCATGATACACTCTATACTGGCATCAACCCTAGATCATGTATTTTCTACTGCCAATGGATCAATATGTAACAATGGTTATTATGAGTTTGTTACAACCTGACAACCAATCAAGGCAAGCAGGTTAAATTGAACTCATTTTACCCACACTGTTTGATGTATATGAACAGAAATTTAAGCAGTAAAATAAGTAACCCAGTTCTTAATAAAGTTATGTTCAATTAGTTAGTCCCTAAGGTTTTGAGGTTTACAATTTGTAAAACATGCATTCCACCACCATACATCATATACTATATACATTTACTTAAACATACTTAAAGATTTGTCAAAATCACTCCTGCATTAAGTATACAACTATGAGAAATTAGAAAAAGAATGTTATACCGTTAATCTTCACAATTTTGGTAAGTGCAAGCATCAGAATTAATAACTTTCATTTTCACAAGTGTTCTGCCAAAACATTACAGCAGAATTTTGCAATGAAATCCATTGTGAATCATTTATGTAACCCGCCACCAATAACTAAGTATAGTTTAAATACCCTGGATTGAGATCATCCAATATTGACGTACCTTGCAACATGATGAACATGGCATATTACCCCCCAGTTGCCCCAATAACCAACAACAAAAATATGGTACTGCGGTGTGTGTGTGTTTTTTTTGTGTATTATGATTCGCATTCCATCACAGAGAAAGTGATTCCCTCCGGTACCATTGTAGCATAATAACAACAATATGATTAACACTAAAATACTGAGTTCCCATCACCAATATAATTATTCCATCTCAACTAGTGTTCACAATGTCACATCACTTTTTCTTTGGAAAATTAACGAAATGTTTTCTTGAAGTGCTGCTATTAAGGACTTCATGTAAGTTTGATAATCCAAAGCTTCTCTTTCAACGGCTTGACAGATGGCCAACTGAATGCGATTGGTCAAATCTTGCGTCTGTGCCTCGCTTACCTCCTCTATTGTTGTCATTAAAGAGGATTCCATCCTGTCTATACGTGAACTAATTTTATCCAGTGTAGTGGCCAGAAGAATGTTTTGAGTGTGCATGTCCGCTGCTGTTATTTGCTGTACCAAGTCCAATTTACTGCGTTTAACAGGTGAAGGTAAGGGAACTGGTGCCGGAGAAGAATCATGATCAGGACTGTTGAAACCATTAGTGTTATGCATTTCAACATGGTCGGTGCCTATAGCCGTTCTCTTGTTCGATTTCTTGGGTGGAGATGTCCTGAGTGTATCCTGTTGAGTCACGCCTTGTGTGTTGACAGTTAGAGGTAACCCAACTGAGGTTGTGGTGGCAGAAGATGTCACCATGGTAAGTAAACTAGAACCTGTGGCAGCATTAGAGGTTGATGCCGATGGCTCCATAAAGTTATCACAAGAGTGCTGTCCAGACTGCTGGGACGTACCGGCACCCGGGTCTGTTGTTAAGTGTCCCCTGATTGTCAACCCGGTCGCTGCATTAGAGGTGGGTGGTAGTTGGGATACAAAAGTTGTCTGGCCGATTGGTAGAGTATACATAACAGTTTTCTCATTGCGATTGGCGGAGATTGTTGACTCTGAAGCCTCGTCATGAACTGGAGTAGTCATTTTGAAAAATGAAGCAAAAGTTGAAGTCCGGGTGGTATGTGGAGCTATTAGTTCAACAGATAAGTCTATGATGAGTAAGGTATGTAGATGTGAATGCGACACAGTCATGAGATCAAATGACCAGCTGGTATGGAAACTACACTTAAGTATCATGCTCTTGTGGTTTCCAACAACTTCTGATTGTGTTCTAGGAAATTTCTCTAATTATGCTTTAGAAGTATTAGTTAGTGGCTAGCAACTCTCAAGAAGTACCTAATCCTGGTATTATGGATGATATATAAATGCCAATGGTTCACTACACCAGTCACAAGTGCCAGTGAGGATTTTTAGAACATGTCAACAGTAAGAATCAATAAGTCATTCAATGAAGAGCTAACTTAATCTGTTCAAGATGGTCCTCATGATTGCCACCACTTCTCTTTAATCAGCATGATTAAGGTGTCTGCACTCTGCATGTACTCACTTCAGCCTATCAGTGTCCACTTAATATGCGGATCAATAGGACTCACTTAACATAAATTGGAAGTGATGAGATGCAAAGTTAAGTGTGATTGGTGATATAAAGTCTAGCTGATAACTTGACCCATGCTTGACCCTTGACCGTTATCTTATCTCACCAGCAGGTGTAGTGGTGTAACTATGGTTGGTAGCGCCCGGGCCAAGAAACAAAATGTTCTTTCAATTGATTTTGTGCTGAAATGTGTGCGAAGCGTGTGAAAATTTTGACTTTCATCGCTTGGAGGGCGCAGAATCAATGCTGAATTGGTCAATTTGGCGCCCCCTAAGGGTGGCGCCCGGGGCATGTTGCCCCCCCCCCCCCCCGCTTTTATTGGTATTATTCCCTCTTGATTTTCTGCCTTCTTTGGGCAATTGTGTGCTATATGCCCTGGCTCCTCACAATACACTTGAAATCTCTGGTGTTTTGCCTCCTTCTGTTAAACTGCTGAGGGGGCCTACGCTTTCTTCACAAATTTGGCTCTAGCAGCATTATTTCACCTATTCTCTTGTCAAATTATGCCATCATCTCGCTGAACTGAATTGTAGTTACAAAGGGGGAGGGGGTTCCTATGTTTCCACCTTAACCTGGCGAATTGGCCTTGAATGGCCTCTTGCTGATTCTTTCTGAAGAGTCATGTTTGTTTCTGCTGCTGCTCTAGCTTCTTCCATATTTTGGAAATCCCTCATGTCCACCACCAAGAGCATGGTTTATATTTAATTATAGTTTACTAAACAATACAGTCCTAAAACTTTTGTAGGTGGTAAGATAACAGTCTCAACAATAATGCAATGCAATGCAATGTAATGCAATGCTATGCAATGCAATGCAATGCAATAAGATTCAAGCCAGGTATACCAACTTGGTGTGGGGAACAAAGACAAAATGCAAAACTAATGCAGTATGTAAACCACAATGATGTACACTGTTACTGCACTAGAAAAATCCAAAACCACAGGGATGGTAGACAAAGTTAACAAAAATAAAACCAACATTTCAAGCAGATAAACTGCCCTTCCTCAGGGAAAAACAACAAAAATATATTGTATACAGCAAAGAATCGAATCTAGTTACAAGTGGGTAGCAAGCATAAAAATTAATCAAATCATAGCAAATAATTAAACCAAGGTAGCAAGCAAAATATCAAAACTACAGAGCCAAAAATATAGCATCTCTGGCTTGCTACTGACTTTGTAATGTAAGGTAATGTAAAACAATACAGTCCTAAAACCTTTGTAGGGGGTAAGGTAACAATCTCAACTGTAATGTAATGTAATGTAATGTAATGTAATGTAATGTAATGTAATGTAATGTAATGTAATGTAATGTAATGTAATGTAATGTAATGTAATGTAATGTAATGTAATGTAATGTAATGTAATGTAATGTAATGTAATGAAATGATATGATATGTTGGTGATTTAACGTGCGCTACACCTAAGTACCAGCACACTTCAACAATTATTCCGCTGCCATTAGGATATATCAGAATCATTTCCGCTTCCACAAGTCCGCAACTGGATGCACAGGTACTCTCAGCTGACTTAGATTGTGATTACCCCCAGCAGCTCCCCATTTTACACCTGGGGGGAGTGAAGCAATTTGGAATTAAGCCGTCTTGCCCAAGGACACAGCACACTGGCCGCGGTGGGGCTCGAATCCACAACCTTTCGATTATGAAGCTCGCGCCCTAACCATTAGACCACCGTGCTTCCCATGTAATGTAATGTAATGTAATGTAATGTAATGTAATGTAATGTAATGTAATGTAATGTAATGCAACATAATTAATGTAATATCATGTTTGTCAACATTATTAAATCAAGAGTAGGCTACTGTGCAAGCTGCAAGGATTCATCATTTCACAAAAAAATTAAATCGAAACCTAAATGTAGTGAATATTTTTCTTTCTTTTCTTGTTTTACATGTAGGAAATGCCTGTTGTACGCTGAAATTCACTCTATGTAAGTATTTTCATCACACTTAGAGAGTAATAACTGCGCATCAGTTATTTGGAGGGCATTGTGACAAATCTTAACATTTTGCCTTTGGAACTCAGGTCTAAAGTGAAATGTTTATATGTTCACAATGCCTGACATATAAGTGATGCAAAGTTATTTTATAACTTCGGTTAAAACCGAATTCATAACCGTCATTTTTAACTCATCGCTCAATAAAATCTCAAGATTTTATTCAATGGAATTTGTTGAAATAAACAATTTTAATCACCCTTCAAAAATTGATTTTACCCTTCAAAAATCGAACAGGCTAAAGAAGGACTTGTCAATTACAGCAGTGCACAATCACGCCATGTACAATTATGGTAGTTGCGTGCGCATGATGTGTTCTGGTGCAACAAAAGTAATTTTACCGCATAATTCCTCAGAGCCGATTTTTCAAAATGTCTTAAGTGAATTCAGTTTTGTCATGCTAATTACGACACTTTTCTTTTACTTTTGCTTTACTTTTATTTTATTCAGTCAACAAAAGCCCAAAGGAAGCCTACAATGATATGACCAAGGCACTTACTGCAGGTAAGACATTTTGTGTATGACTTTTTTTCTTCACTATGTTTGTAGCTCAGGTTTGTAGTGACCCAGAAAAGATATCTTGCGCTTCCTACGATGCAGTTTCCATTTTATTTTGCTGCACTGATCTGTAACATGGGTTGATAGTGGTGAAATGAACCGCAATGAACAGAGCACATCCAGATCTTGGAAAAATATGTTTATTTCTAGACTATCGACCCATGTTTAGCCAGTCTATGCTCAAAATGAAAACAAAGGGAACCTGTACAAAGTAATGGGAGTGTCATTGATGACGTGAGGTGATGAATCATGTTACAAAGGTTCTGGGAAGGGTAAGATTACTTCTCTGGTAGTGAACTATGTCTAAGATACTGTGTTTTAAATGAGCTTGAGAACTGGCCTGTTAAGTAGAGGTGATGAAGTCAGCCCTCAAATTAACCCACGCCACCCATGGCATTTTGCCGTGGGTGCCTATCCCCACTGCCGTAATGCCCTCAAAATGTGTCCTTTACCCAAGGCAGCCACTTGCCATGCCCTCTAATGAAGTTGCCGTCGGTGCCCCAGCCCTGCGCCTTCATTATAAAATCATCTATCTATGTTTGTGTGTGTTTTCTTCACTTTTGAGAAATTGCCTTGGTGCCCTTTTCAAATTTTCTTCAGTTGCCATGACGCCCTCTTGAAATATTTCAACTGCCGTGCTGCCTTGCCTTTTCAGTGAAAATCCAAGGCAATTTTCAAATTGCCCTAAAAAAGTTGCTGTGCCCCTTCAGATCCTTAATTCGAGGGCTGGATGAAGTGCTATTCCATGAATTCCACACACTCTTTGTGGAAGAATCCATCTGAATCCTGCTAAAACTTGAATTTGGCCTTTAATTTGGGTTGTAGATAAGCTGGGGGACTGTAGGAATTTCAATTGAATGAACACAGCTTTCAACAGATGTACTTGATCCAACTGCGATTGTATATTGCGTATTTCAAATTACAACGCGAACGCACGACCTTGGATACAATACAAACCAATCACGAGTGAGTTGGCATGGTTGGATTCACTGCCTCGTTATGCACGCACAGGCATACACGCGGACGTACATCACACAGTGTACACAAAAATATCATCATGCTATGTCAGGCGGTGTTCATTCAATTGAAATTGTTACTGTAAGTTATTCAAGACTCAGCTGATCACCCCGGCCGGCATTGCCTGCCTACTGCATATGAACCCCTGTACATCCAGGACTGCTGTCAATTTACAAACCACTGTGACCTGTGTGGTATCAGTTAAGGTGGTTATGGAGGCATTATGGAAGTGCTCTAAGCATGTTTTAAACAGATTAATTGAGTAGAGCAAAGCACAACTAACAATATGCCTTTTGTTTGAAGCAAATCGGTCATACGGTTTTCAAAATATGTCAATTTATATTTTCTTTGTATCTTATTGTTTTTATCAATAATCAATACAGTTAATGAGCTAAAATGGCTGGAGAAGCTCATTAACATATAATTTTTGCCAATATTTTGCTAAAAATCCATGCATAAATGTTCAGGGTACTTTTATTTTGCATACTTTTGCTTTGAAACTTGGTCAAAGTGTTCCTTATATGTTCTAATGTATTATATAGTGAACCCGCCCCCTAATTTGCATATTTGCATAATTAAATAGCATTTATGCAAATTAGCTCATTAATTATGCAAATATGCAAATGAGGGGGCGACTTCACTATATAATACATTAGAACATATTAGAAACACTTTGACCAAGTTTCAGGGAAAAGTATGCAAAATAAAAGTACTATGAACATTTATGCATGGATTTTAGCAAAATATTGGTAAAATTACATATTAATGAGCCTTTACAGTCATTTTAGCTCATTAACTACATTGATTATTGATAAAAACAATAAGATACAAAGAAAATATAAATTGATGTTTTATGAAAACCGTATGTCCGATTTGCTTCAAACAAAAGGCATCCTGATCAGTGTACTTTGCCCTACTCAATTAGTCTATTGAAAACATGCTCAGAGCATTTCTTGATTTCCAGAAATATCATCCAAAACCACCTTAACTGAATATACATGTTTGAAAAGAGGATTATCAAGTAGATCAAGAACACTTTGGTGCATGAGAGGCTTACTTATGTGTGCTATTGCAGCATATTTACCCTAATGCTGCAATTGGTTTTTGGCTTAATGGAAATGAAAGAAAGAATGAAAAAGGAGAGAAGATGAAAAAAGAATATGCTTGTTACACCCAGGTTTTGACCCATAGGACCCAGCATGTCACTGTGCTAAGCAGTGTATTGCCAGTGTGTAGCCTGGTCAACGAAATTGCATTTTTGCCAAGTGGTTTGGTTTGTTAGATTTAGCATGGTTATAGTTAATACTAGCTGAATTTTTAGTGCTAGTATAGTTAGTAGTTACCCTCTGTAGAAAGTAGATGTACAATAATTTTAGACTAAAAAATAAAATTATTAATTTTTTTAGTTTTCAGTTGAATGACTGGTGTTCTCTATATTTTGTACCATTTGACAGGTGGAGCTGATGGACGTTATACTTTCATAGCAGGATCAGATAATACTAAATACAACATCTCATGTCTCTATCAAATTCAGGTCAGTCCGTTTATAGAAACCTAAGGATAGTTATGCAGGACTTTATCAGAGAGGGTAGATTTTAGCTGACTTCCTATACTTGTCACTCACATCAGGTTTTTGAGACCATAGCTTGTTCCCTTGTCCAAACCTGTGTCTCTGGTCACAATTTTCAATTTGTTAAAACTTTGTAGCCACTTACCATAGAAGAAGAGAAAGTTATATCCCAGGAAAACAATTGCAGTGGGATATCCAGGGGGTGCTGAAGCTCCCATACTTTGTTAAAAACCATGTAAAATCAGCTGTTTGTTTTGGCGATTTTAGCCATTAAGCCCCCCGCATAACTCTGAAAGCCCCTCTGAGCCCCCGCAGGAAAAGATCTTGGACACGCTGGTGAATTGTATTCAATATCTAGAAAAGGTAGCTTTGCTCCAAAGCCAACCTTTTTTCCATCCGATAAATAGAAAGGAAAAACCATGCCATATCCCCTCTGAAACTAGTCTGATGACCAGCCCTATGCTCTGTCAGTGAACTTGCACCGTGGGTGGGGTGGGGTAGACAGTGGTCTTTACTGCAGTTATTCTGTGGTCCTGTGATATTGGTGACCCAGCTAGGCTTGCTGTGTCTTACTTGCCTTCATCAAGGGATAGTGGTCCTACTTCTGAGTTCTAGCAGCGTATGGTGTGTTGGTGACTTATATATTGCTAGCGATACTCGCAGTGGTATTGACGCTTGCCTTCAGCAAGCTTCTGTAAGCGGTACTCGGGAGTGGTGTTGTTAGTAATTTTATAGAATGGTCTAGCCAGGCAGGGATTGGCCTTTACTATACATTTTCTTTACTTGCTTGGGTTTATTTTACTCGGGGATCACTGCATCTTCTGAGTTATTGCAAGGACTCTGATCAAGAGCTAGAAAAAGCATGCAAGAAATGATCGCATATGTTGCACACTGTAGGGTACCTTGATTTCCCAATGACTAAACTAGAATTTTTTCTGCGGATAAGACTTTTCATCAAACAAAACACAATAGAAGCAAAAAATTTGTCAAAAACCATTGCAGAATAAATACATTTCAAAACTTTCCAAGATTCAACATATTTGTACATTGGTGAGTTGAAATAGGAAAGAAGAGTCTTCGAGAATGAATAAAGTCAGTAATTCTGATGAATTCAAAATCAGTACTTTTGGGCTCGAGTCAAATTTCTGTGCTGTGCCGATACAAATAAGGCTGAAGTGTGACAAAAATGAATACCAAAATAAAGTCTATAGACAATGTGTGTTTAAACTTTTCTTTAAAAGTCTTTCTCAGTGAAATGAAAATGTAATATATCCTGCTCTTAGCATTATTATATAATTATGATGCATTATTACTTTTTCTGTAGGGGTGGCATACAACTCTTGAACATCACTACAATGACACCTTAAACTTTAGCATCTATGGTAATCCGGATGGACCAGCAAGCAGTTCTCTGGTTACAGCATTCTCTATCTCACAAATAGCTGGGGCTCTTTGTGATGCAGGGCAGAACTACAAAAACTTGGTGGGATATTTCAAGGGCTTGAGTAAGTGGGTTTTTCTTTACCAAGGGCATGTGGTAGTGGGTATGTTTATTCACAAATTAGCTTGCCCTCATAAGAAATAACATTTCATGATGGAATGGAGTCGATAGACTTTTCGTTTCATTCTATGTATGGATCATTCCTCAAATTTGGCTACTTGCTTCAGGCATGAGATTTTTCAGCTGATCAGCTGAATTCAGCTTTTTTGACTATTCAAATTTATGCATTTTGATTTATTTTCAGTCCAATTTTGGGTTGTTTTTGCCAATTTCAGCTTTTTTGTTCTACTTCAGCCTTTTTCCAAGTAAAGCCACTCTCATGCCTGTTGCTTACTGGCTATTGAGAGTCGCAAATGTACCTTGGAAGTTTTACCCGGGCTCTTACCCAGCAAACACAAAAATGTTCTTAAACATTACAATGTGTGTTATACACACATTTTGCTTTTATTCCAAAGATGTTAATAACATTTAAATGTAGGGTTATATAAATGCCATGGAAACTATTTTTCAAACATTTTATGTTAAAAAACACTACAACATTTTAAAAATGTTGTCAAAATGTTATTATAAAATATTTTTCGGCAAACATTTTTGCAAAATATTTTGTCAACTCTTTAACTTTTAACATTAGGTTAAAATGGTTTGCATCTAGTTTTTAAAAATGTTTTTAGGATGTTATTAAAACATTTTAAGCATTTTTCATATAACCCGACAATATAATACACTTTGTGTTAGCCTGGTACCTGCCTGAATTGCTTGCTAAAATATGTGTCCGTCCATATCAAAATGATGCACTTGTCGGCTGCTACATGTGTCTCATTTCACATAATAGCTAGGAATAAATACCAGATTCATCTCAAGTGGAGGTCACTTCAAATCATCCATAAATCACATGGATTAGGCATACAGAGAAAATTCTATAACCATGTGACTTGGGGATGATTTGAAGTGACCTCCACTTGAGATGAGTCTGGTATTTATTCCTAGCTATCATTTGAAATGAGACACATGTAGCAGCCGACAAGTGCATCGTTTTGATATGGATGGACACATATTAGCCTTGTAACTTCACCTGTTGTCTTCAAATTGGCTAATTTTTCCAAAACTTACTAAAAACCTACTCAGTTTACTCTTACACAGGAGAATCATATTTGGTCTGATTGAGTAAAGCAATACCAGTGTAACTCAATATTAGGATGTGAGAACTGAGTGAGTTAGTAAAAGTAAAGCAAATTCACTTGGCTGGTCACTAGGATACTGAGTGGTTTTATAAAAATGGAATAGTTTATGTGTTAATATTCACTATAATGATGAGTAGTGGTGTGCTTGGTTTGATTTGGACCAAAAGTGGACTGAGTGAGTTTTGGAAAACCACTCTTCAATACCGGGTCCTGGGTTTGTACTGAAATTTCTTCCCACAAGGTAATGGGCATACTGCATAGCATTGGATGCTGCTCGGAGGTTCATCTATCTCCTTTATTATTGTGGGAAGGAATTTCGGTACAAATTGAGTTCCAAAGGACAAACCCAGGATCCACATATTGCACCCTGCTTTGGAAGTTGAGATGTAATGTCATTTTGAAAAGGGGATTATGATTATGAGGTACAATATTAGAGGTTTGTCCCCGGTGTCGTCACTTAACATTGACTATGTGTACGCATGATCGTTCCCAATTTCGCGAAAAAAGGGGTTATTTTTAAACTATGTTCGCGAACATTTTATGTTCGCGATGTTTAAAAAATAGGGTTGTTTTTAACGACGGTGTACTCGAAATTAAAAAATAGGGTATATTTTTGTGAATCATCATCATGATAATGTTGAAATCCCAAGAAATCTTACCATTTCTCGCTCAATTTACTCCCGGATTTCACTTTTGTGAAACTTTTTTGCCTTCCTAATATCCCGGCCTAAATATTCAGCAACACGCTCGACTCGGTTTTATTTGTTTCATGGTTTGTTTACACCGATTACGTCACTACCCAGTTTGGCCGCTGATTCCATGAGACTTTTTTCATTGGCTTTATTAATGACGTGCCCGGCCTCCGGAGCCTTGACAAACTGGGTACCCACAAACCGAGCCAAAAACTCTTCGAAATGGCACCTGATCATAAAGGAATTGTTCCTTCTGAACCTTCTGAAGTTGTAGTCAGCAGGGCGAAAACCGCAAATTTGGTGACCGGCAAGCTAGAGGTTTTTCTTGAAAATATCTAAAGATGGGGCTGATATAGTGGTTTGAGTGAGGGAATTCGTGGCAAATGCCAGATTTCGTAATTTTTGTCAGGCCTATTGGTCACATTCAAGCTTTATTTTGCAAAAAAAAAAAAACGGAGGAAAGATTACATTGTTGATAACTGTATCATAAAAAACACATGATGCATCCTATTGGATGTATTTGTATATATTTTTTTGTTATTTTCCTCATTTATATATTAAAAGGACAACAGAGTTCTCCTCAGAAAAACAATGAATCAGAACAAGTGTTTTTGTGTGTGTTCTTGAAATGTTAAAAAAGGGGTACTTTTGTAAAAGTGTACTTGAAATGCAAAAAAATAGGGGTATTTTTAAGGCTAATTTGTACCCGTTTTCGTGTAAAATAGGGGTAAAAAATGACGAAAATGTTCTTGAAACCGCGCAAAATAGGGGGTATTTTTGATTTAGGGAAGCGATCATCGTTACGCCTTTGAATGTTAAGTGACGACACCGGGGGTTTGTCATATAAAACTCTGTATTACAAAAGTGCACCTTACTTTGAAAGTTTAAAGGTCTGCTTATCTGTAATATCATACATTCCAATACATGTGTTGATTCATGCAGGTATTCTAAAATGTCAAAAGGTGTCCCAGAATGTTTAGTTAGCAAAGTTTCAGTTTCAGTAATCTTACTTGGATGTGGTATTTACAAAACTATACAGTGTACCATTGAGCCTAATCACATATCCTCCACCCCCAGTAAAAAATGTTTATTTGGAAAATCTTAAAGCAATCCATCAGCTCAATGGAAACAAAATATGATTATATAATAATTTCTGTCCAGTGTAAATTGTATATTACATTTAAGGGAGCTGATAGTTTTTTTGTTCTTAATCAGACTGACACCAGGCAATATCATCAATACTATGAATATATGCACCCTTACATTCAACATTAATTATTATTAATGTTAGATTAAAAACCTTTCTCATAATTAATTATTACTGTTTTTGCTTGTTTTCAGAAATTCCTTACGCCAGAGCAGACGTCTTTGGATGCCAGAATCCCAATCCTTGACCTTGATGTACAAGTAGAGGAATCTGAATCAGGGAACATGTAATTTGAATTTTTGATGTTTGTATTGTTACTTCGTTTTTATTGTTCCATATTATGTCTACTGTCATTTCACTATTGATTCTTTGAAGAAAACGTACGGGTAAAATAGGCCTCCCCGGTATTAATCCACAAAAAAAGTACATTTTCTTTCTAAATTATTTAATTTGTGACATAAGGTCAAAATGTGACATGATCTGCTCCATGGGGGCTAAGGGAGGCATTTTTGAAAATTGAGTTACTATAATTATTACCTTATACATACAATAGGCTATCATATACTGAAAACACCAAAGGTCTAGCATACTTGGTTCTAAAGTTCTGAAGCTTTGTGGTGTGTATTCTGTTATGTATTTTATTTTCACTCCATATTTGTGCCTTTATCTCAATTTCAAATTTGCCAACTTTGGCCTCCATTGACCAGATTGTGTCACAAATGAGAAAGGATAAAATACTTAAAAAGGGTGATTTTTGTGTGTAAATATCTTTAAAAAGCCCCATAAAGGCAGTTATGTAAGTCTAATTTTACATGCAATTGATTTTGTCTTCCTAAGAGTAGGTGCAGTTGTTGGAAATCCGGCACCTGTATTAGTTGTGTCCACCCAAGCTATGTTGAAGGTTCATTATGTCAAAACTAAATAAGGTTCCTTATGTCAAATATGAAGTAAGTTTCGCTATGTCGAATATAAAATAAGGTTAGCTAGGGTTAGGATTAGGGTTAGATTCGACGTAGCACTGAAACCTTATTTCTGTCGACATAACGAACCTTATAATCAACATTTCAAACATTCATCATAGCGGGGCTGTTATTGTATTTGTTTCACAAAGGCACTGAAATTAATCTTGTAGTGTATGGTGCATCATGGAAATTCCTACTAGTAGTCTAGTAGATCAGGGATTCTTTTTTACATTTTGCTCTTGTGACGTACAGCCAGATACATCTTATTTGGTAATATTTTTATGTGTGATGTGATCAAGCAGAGTGGGTTGAATGTCGGGAATATTGATTTTGAGATATAGCTAGTAATAGTGTTCAACCTCCTTTGTATTATATGCTTTGAGCAATACTAAAATGACCATATCTCTGGTACCGTATGTCTAATTATGGGTTTTCAGCAAAATAAAGCTCTGAGAATGGCTCAAGTAATGAAATTAAAAACTTAATCTAGATTTTGATTGACATCGGACTCATTTAGCTTGATTGCAAAACATATTTCACAATGGCAAACCGCTATTAAGTTGTGGGCTTATCTCATCTGCCTTCCTCTAGGTTAGTAATAACTAAAGCATCCTGACATTGGTCTACATTCAACCTTCATCACCTGTCTTTCATGGAAAGTGGAAAGGTTGTAAAGCTAGCTGCCTTAATATTTCAATAGGCTGAATGGTATGATGGATTGCTAAAGCATAAACAATGCAAAATAATAATACAAACAGAAGTGTACAAAATTTGAACTAAACAAAAGCAACTAATATTTAATAGCATGTTTATTAAATTATACAAATATACATTAAAGCCATATTGTAACATTTGCTGAGGAGGATGCCCGCAATATTTTTCAAAATTCTGCTTTTTACATGATTGTAATTGTAATTAATTAATCCTAACCCACCAAGCCTCACTAAAGCTCATTATTAAAACCACTATGCGTGAATGCATTCCATGTGATACGATGATGCAATCAGCCTAAGTCATATATACATAGGGAATTCACAAAAATTAGATGTTATTAAAATTACATGGGCATAGCTACTGGGCAAGGGGGAGGCACATGCCCAGGTGCTGTTTGGAGGGGTATTGAATCGATTGATTTATGTATGGCCATACATAAATTGATTGATTCGGCACCCCCTGCATATCAACTAAAACAGTCATTATGAAAACCTCATGTTATCATTACCAAATTAGGACCGTATTAATAATATTTGTGCAGATCTTCATGTAGTCTGTACACAATTTGTTCAGAAAGGATCATCATGGGACCAGCAATTTGTTTAGAAAGGTTATGGGGGAGCAAGTCAGCTGGACTTAATTTGCCATTTCTCCTCTTCAAGCAAGATTCCCTATACTGTCCCACAGCCACCACAAAACCTAGCTATGCCCATGTAACATTAACAACAGTACCGGTAATCAAATTTAAATGTGTAATATGAATATAAAGCATTCCTGTTTTTTGCTCTAATAGCTTATTTTATATACTATTTCATACAAATGTGTACAAATTTCTGAAAAAAAAAGTTTGTACATGAACATAATATAGAATGAAATGTAACATATTTTTTGTCAAGAAAGTTCATAATTATGCTTTAATTTATGGTTTATAATATAAAGAGAATTAATTATATATTTCTAACAAAAACAAGTACTATATATTTGCAGTATTAATGTTTGTCAATCTGAATGTCGATAAATGACCATGATAATAAACAGTGATTTTTATGAAAATGGAAGCTATATTGATTACAAAATCTTGATTTTTTTTCAAAGTATTTGCACGAGCCATACTCTCAGGTTCAAGCAATTCTTAGAAATAAAGCAGTGAATTACTCCAATTACACCCACTGAATGGTGATTTAGTCAGCAGGCAATAATTGATTAATTGAGCATTCCGTCCTCATTTTCTCAATATTTCCATTACCACATCACTATAACTCAATTTCAGGAATTGACCATTTTTGTATGCCGTTTTCTTTAGGCAACAAAAAAATCCTGTTCTACGAGCATGCTGGTTTGGTCAGGATTTTTTAATTTCAGTCAAAACCAATCCACTTTGGACAAAAAAAATGTCATGCAGCTAAAAAACCCAAAGCAAAAACACTAAAAATACAAACTCTGGGTCGATCATGCCCATGGAACTTTTTTTTTGTTGCCTTATCTCAAAAATTTATCTCCTGATATGTATTCTGTGTTTTGTGGGCACTTGTCAAATATTAAAATTAATCTATATACACATGTTTGTCCGAATGATTCAACAGGGAAAACACCTTTGTCCAGTGGCGTAGATTTCTTTATGACATGGGGGGTGATGAGGTTTGAAAACATTTCTTGAAGTACAGCACCTTTTGGCAACAGAATAAGTTTGATACAAATGTGTGTGAAGTGAATGAAAAATTATGCCATATTGAAGCAGGGTCTATAAGCTATAATATTGAAATATAGTGTATGGGAAAACATCGCTCCAAGCGTGAAAAAATTGGCATATGGGCATCAATATTGGGGGATGATTATATGGACCATCCCCCTTATCAATATATTGGGAGGATTTATCCCTTATCCTCCCGGGATTTACGCCTATGCCTTTGTCACACATTACATGATTTAAATCTGTTAGTAAAGGTACTTGCAAATACATTTTTTTATCACAAGCTACATCGTTAGACATTATAAATACACTTTCAATATTTTATTAAATTGGATTGATAACAAATATCAGGCATACAGTGCAAAATCCTTGTTGCTATATACAGATTTTTTAATTTAATTGATGCAATAATGACATTTCACAATGTAAGGTTTCACATTCACTTGTTTCATGAGTGATATATATTGCAACACCTCTTTAAATTGTGCAATGCCAGGGTAAATATATGTGACCCAATGCCATTTCATGAGGCTGATGTAATTGTAGCCCTGATTGATTATGTTTTAACGGAACTATGCACTGTGTGGGTCATATTGGCCTATAGTTCAATGCATACAAATTTATTGAACTGAAAACGATCTATCACTAAGACCAAGTAATTGAAGCCCTATATTGAAAATCATAATTTCCCAGGAAAACTGCAGACAGCAGGCCAGACCCCTGTCAGACAGCAACATGAGTACCCAGCAAATACACAACGTTTTACAGAAAAAGTTTAAATGTCATTATAAAGGGTATAAAAACTTTTTAAAAACATTCATAAAACATTTTTGAAAATGTGATGCAAAACATTCTAACAGAATATTATTTAACTGTTGACAAAATATATAAGCACGTTTTAAAAACGTATTCATGACCTTTATATAATCCAACATTTAAATGTTATTAAGACGTTACGAATATTTTTGTGTTTACTGGGGTAGGTTTTCCCTGATTTCACCTTGCAAACATGGCTAGTCTTGCGAGTAGGGGCTAACTTTCCCCTAAGCCATCCAACTTGTCATGCATTTAGTAGGACTACAACCCGGGATTACAACTGGTCTGGTCTGGTCAGTTAGGCCTTTAAAAACAATTGTTTGATTGGCGTAACCCAACCTACCCTAAAATTAGGCCCGACCCTAATTTTTTTCTATTTTTTTTTTTCAAAAAAAAAATAATAGAAATTATATTTTAAAATAAATTTTAAAAAGAAAAGAAAGAAAAGTTCCAAAGCCTTTATCAAACAAAATTTACAGCTTAAAAAGTAAAAAAAAAGAAAGAATCCTGACCTACCTATCCTAAATTTTTTTTATGTTACGCTAATCAAACAATTTTTCTAGGCTTTATATATTTCCACATCTTTTATTTCAAAGTGTGGCTTTAAGGAAAATGCTATGAGAAGACTATATTTGGAGGTGTTAATTAATAATAAAATATGTTGCCAGTAACTAAATGGGAACTTCCTTAAAACACATAAATATGATTATGTGAATGGGATCAAACAAGAAACCTAATGATGGCAACTTTTGAAATTATTCAAAACACAGATATTGATGTTCAAAAGGAAGTTTGTTTTTGGTATTCAAATATTCCTTGAATTAGTGGAGTGTTGCCGGGATTTAGGTTGATACCATTGTTCAGTTTTTTTCCACTTAAAAACTAATATATTCATGTGCATGATAGGCTAAATATATTTTTAGTGAGTAGGCTATATGTATTTTTAGCCATTATATTTATCATGGGCGTCAATCTGGGAGGGGTGAATACCCCCACACCACTATTTGACGAAATGAGCCAATCTTATGCCAACCTATCTATGCACTTCTGTTCTGAATGTGCTCTTTATGTCAAACCAATAGTCTAGGAGTTGTCTACTCCTTTCTCGAAACTGTTTCCTATCTTCAAATCAAAGCCTCATAGACTGTTACATCGCATAATGTCACATATTGTATGAGGTGCTGCAAGTGCTGGTAAAAAACTATGTGCTCTTTAATATGTGAGAGCATGCAAGTATACTAAAACTGAGCCCTTGTACATACCATATTATGTGTGTACTGCCCTCTATACTGACATGCATTTAGATCACAAGATACAGGTGTTATTTCGTGATAAACATGAAATAGGGCGTGCAATTCTGATAAACCAGCTGGCTTGAAAGTGGTTGTATAGATTTTATTATTCACCATGAGTAATGCTGGGAGGGGAAGCCCGAAGGTCGAATGTTGCTTATGTTGTGCAGTAAATCAAAACAAAAATAGGACTGATAAAAGACAGAATCATCTGATGATAGAGAAAGTAGTGTAGACATGGATAAATTTTTTCAATTCTTTCTCAATTATTCTAAAAAATAGCCTGATTTTGCCTAACTACAACCATAATTTTTGAAATTTGCCAAGAATTATGGGATAATAAAAACTTGACAATTCAAGTTGTATTAAATTTGGCCTAAACATAGTGATTGCTGGGAAAATTGGTATATATGAGGGGGTATCCAAAAGTTTTTGACATCGCCCATCTATATAGCACCGCCTGTAAAGAAAGTTAACATACTTATGAGACCATTTTTGGACCATATTGCACATAAGGACCAGTGATTATACTGACAAAATTTCATCGATATAGCTCTTTCACTTCTGGGTGATGTCAAAAACTTTTGGATACCCCCTCGTAGCTGTATATGGATGGGTCAAATTATCACCAGCACACTCCTACCTAAACCAACTTGAGTACCCCAGCGTTGAAATAGGGCGGTCAGCCGCCATTGGCCTGTAACTTTTTGGCCTGGCGGTAACTTTTCCGACTGTCATCTAGTTTCCGACCCTGCTTGCCGGTAACTTTTTAAGGTCAAGCCCGGCTGGCCTGTAACTTTTTGAGGCATATTTCGAACACTGCCCCCCCCCCCCATGACGTGTATCTGCTTTTGTGAATCTGCACTGAACAATAGTTTGCTATAGGCCTATATGATGATAGACAGTAAAATTCACAAAGTTAATTGCTTCAGAATAGTTGACATTTTGCGTACGTGCAAATTAAACCCAGGAAAATAACACATGTTTTTGCAGTATTTATGTGTAACCATGGTTACAGTACAAAATGTTAGGTAAACAAACTCAGTACTTAGGGCCATTAGCTTAAATTTATACCAGTAAGTCTATGAAATACTAATTGGGTCGCTGCAAAAGCTGTGTTTGTTTGTTTGTTTGGATGCCAATACAATTCTTGGTGTAGGATTGTTTGGTTGCTGTTTGGATTTGTTGAATGTGGTTTAATTGTTATATAAAATTTTAAAAAAAATAGAATGGGAAAACAGTTTGGTTGGTATGGTTCCTGGTTCAGCTATTGAATAAAACTGGGACATTCATCATAAAATGTTCCACCTCGGTCTACCATAAAAAAGGTATCAAGTCAATAACTCACTGGCTTTGCAATAATTAGGGGCTGTGCAATAATCCCTGGGGAGGTTAAAATTGGGGGGCAACAAATTTTTGGCAAGCCGAGGGGGGGCAAGTGATTTTGGCACACATTCTTGGGCGCCTTTTAAATACTCTCTAAATGTAAAAGAGTGAAAAACCACTCTGAATTTCAGAGTGAATTTAAGTTAGCTCTAAAAGAGTGGGTTTTAGCTCTAAAAGAGTGAAAACAGTACACATAATTTCACTCATGATTTGAGTGAGCCTCACTCGCTCAAAAGTGGCGCAAAATCTCACTTTTTCTTGGAGTGAACTGTCAGCCAATCAGAAGCGCCGAAAATCGGCGGATATTTATTGAACTTGTGTAACAAAATGGCGAACAGTGTGTGAATGAATGGCGAAAAGAAAGCGGATTTGATGAAGAAATAGACAGCATACTCAATTTTAAATAGTGATTACATTTATGTGTAGGTCATAACTCGTAGCAAGGAGACAACGGCGGCAGTAAGCTTAAGTCATATGTGAGCAGTTTGTGACCGGCCCAGTGCCGGTTTACATGTACGCATATGTAAGCTTATGTAGGTTACGCTGCATCACACTTCTCCAGACTGTGACCGTAAACATGGTATTTGCCAAGTGTTATGTCCTACACCTAAGTGTACTCACCATTGAACAGTTTGACTATTAGCTTCACTAAATCCATAGTTTTTCATCATTCCCTAGACCCCCCTTTTTGACCTGCCGATCAGTTCCTTAGACCTCAAGTTCGAAACTGGTGGTGGCACACCCCTACCAAAAAAAAACTTGAGTGCCCCCCCCGGGGTTCATCCCACACTGAAGTTCGACACATTGTGTATGTGCTTAAGCTTTAGAGAAATTAGACCAGTTCAATATTCCTAGACCGGGCCCTGCCCTAACCTGGGGCCTAGCCTCACAACAATTTAAAGCACATAGGGCCTAGTAGCTGTTATGAACTGCTGTGATATTCTTGTACATATAAAATAGGCCTAAATGAATAAATAAATAAATAAATAAATGCTCTTTTCTGATTCACTCTTTTCCGGAGTGAATTTTTTCACTCTTTCTTGAGAGTGAGCTTCAATCTAAAAGAGTTGTCACTCAGATGGCTCTTTGAAAGAGTGAGATTTCACTCTTTTTGAGTGATTTTCACTCTTTCACATTTAGAGAGTAAAACAATCTAAAAAGGCTTCGGAAAACCATACAGAAACATTTAAATATGCAAATTTTCCTGCTCGCTGCGCTCGCAACATGTATATAGACCATCTAAGGTTTGCAAATTGGGATCCCAAAATATTTATATATTTGGTTAGCTCTCTCGTCACTATATTTGTTAGCTTGATGCAGTGGCATATAGCCAAGGGGGGAGGGGCAAAGGGGGAAGCTGTCTCCCCCACCCGATATTTAAGATTTTAGACCTTTTTGTACTTTAGCCCATTTTCGTTAAAGTTAGTTGTCTTGCCCCCCCTTTGCATGCACTCTGAAAAAAAAAGTGCTGGCTTTTGCACTGGCAAGTCTGGCATGATGCTTTGAAGCATCAGTTTAAAATTAAAATCATTGGCTACATCATTTTAAAATGTTCTAAAAATGTTTTGTAAGCGTAAGCCTATACTGCTCCTAACATTTAAACAGTTTCTGGTGACCTTTTGTGTCCTTTTGAAAATGTTACAAGACTGCATCCCTGGAATACTTTCACAATGCCACCAGGAATTTTGAAAAAGGTCCAAAAACTAAATTTCTCCCCCTCCCCGGACTTGACCCCTTGTGATTTCAAATTGCTTTTTATTTTAGTTAAGTGACGGACAGATGAGATTTGCCAGGGCTGGATTTGCCACAATCTCTGTATAATCCTTTGTTGATAACTTAAAGTCAGACAACAAATCCTCTTGGCACAATTCCATTACATATGTTAGGATATCAAACAATATGCTCATCTATCAATACACAGTTCTTTTAAAACCCCAATACGTTTCTACATGCATTAAATGACCTTTGAGTGTGTTAATACCCGACAGCTTGAGGTCAACTTTTAACTATTCTTGTTGAATATAGGTTTATTGAACTTTGCCATCTGAGGTGAGGGAGATTGTGGCCGGGAGATTGTGTTGGTTCACAGTGATATTGAGTCAACTTGATATTTGTCTCCAAAATCAAGTTCAGGTATATTGTTCTTAATTAAAAGTTTTTGATTTCAATGAAAAGATTGATCAGTACCCAGCAAACACAAAACAGTAAAAGAAAATGTTTAAAGGGGTTATTTTGTATTTTAGTTTTGGTAAAACTTGTTTTAATAATAATCATGTTGGGGTTCATTAAGGTTATCATAAATAATAATTAAATAAATTAAATGAATTAAAATAAATCATGTATTGTCATGAAAATTATGAAATTTGAGAAATAATCAAATGTACTGGACTTACGAACAGGTCAACAAACTTTTGGCGCTTTCCCTGGGGCGCTTTAACATCAGTTGGCCTGATGATGCATCTGAGATATTATAAAGATGTAAAATATTGCCACTCATAAAACGTAAGTCCAGTAGATCAGATTATAATTCAAATTTTGTAGTTATTCATACCTGGATGAATGATAATCTTTACAATTGTATTGTCATGAAAATGTTTTACAACTATAAATATTGTTAAAATGTTAATATGTTATTGTCAAATATTGCTTGCAAACATAAATACTTTTAGGTTTTGGGCAGGTAAACATGCTTTAATAACATTAAAATGTTGTGAAACTTTTTTAAAACTGTTGCATGAAAATACCCGGAAAATACATTACAACAACATTTTAAACATGTTGTCATAATGTTATAAAATATTTTGGGCAAACATTTTTTGCATAATGCATAAATAACATTATAGGCCTACATTAGGATATTTTGCAGTCAAGTTAATATCAAAAATAGTTTTTGAATGTTTAATATGAAAACGTTTCATATCCTTTATATAACCCGACATTTAGACATTTCTGGCAACATTTTCTAACCTTTTGTGAATAATGATGACATTTCTGGCAACATTTTCTAACCTTTTGTGAATAATGATATCATAGTTCATGTAGTTATAAGTTGTTTACCTCTAAAAAGAGAAAAATAATACAAAGGAGTGAATTGTTTGTGTTGCCACTCAGTTCATTGACTGGTCCATGAAGCGCATTATTCCATTCAAATTTGGATGATAATCTGAATAATCGGCCTTGGTCTATTCAAACTGATTCTGTTTGTCATGTTTGTAGCCTGTAGTTTGGATCTGGTCCAGTCATTACAGGATTGGAGAGTAGAGATTGCGCATTGTGACCAATTTATTACAAAGACCAGATCAATACATTGTTATCAAATGATATCAGGCGATTATGCACAAATCAATTGTAGTCCCGGCCCCCCAGGGGCCGGGGATAGCGGGGACCTACCCGGGGATGTAATTTTGGAAACTGTTACAAACATGTACAGTCCCGGCTTAGTTTCGCAGGGCGGGCACTATTTCTGTGTACATCCCCGGTCAAGTCCCCGCCCCCTAGACCCGTGCACCATGTTCGAAGTCCCCGCATACTCCGGCCCTAAGGGGCCGGGACAGGCTCTCAATATTGTGATTGCGTCCAGCAAGAACATCAACTTGCCGATGGCCATAGTTCTTCGCACCGCATATATTGCGTCTATCGTTTGATGATCAACATATTTTTAACACTACTTAAATTGTCTGTATAGAAATGATAGAACCAGCGCTCAAAAGACGGATACATGTGGGTTTCCGCCAAACTATTTAATATTCGAGTGCATAGAAATTTCACCATATCGGCACCAGTTTAATATCGTGAACAGTCATCATTGATTTGGCAATTGGCATGTGGCCTCAAAACCGAAATGCAGTTCTTTATTTATTTATGATTTAAAAGAAAAATATCAATGTGCCGAAGTCATGAGCAAAAACGATTTCTGAAACCATCTTATAGGCTTAAATATTCTTTTCACCATAGCTAAGTATAGTTAACTAAATTCCTTTAGAAGACATAGCCTATCGTAGCATTAAGATGGTTAATGAAAAATAATAATGGAAATCATCTTGTATAGGCCCATTCTTTAATTAATGTAGCAGTTAGATGATTAATAAAAAATACAAATAAAACAAATTATTTATAGGCCTACAAGATGGTCAGTTTCTGACATATTTTTTCCTGACTTTCGGATTTTGTATGCACATTAATATTTTTCATTATAAACATGCATTATAGCTCTATTTGTGCAAAAAATTAGGCCTATAAGATCGGTTTCCGACATTGTTTTCGGATCGTGCATGCACATTAATATTTTTCATTAATGACGGAAATAAGGCACGTCCTGCTTTTTTAAAACTTTGCATGGAATGCGGGACTTGGGGACAGTGCAGGTCTGTATTTTCGCCAAATACGAGCAGTAAAAATCACTGAAAATAGGCTTTAATATTTTTAATGCATATCAAACTTTTTGAAAAACGTACTTTAGGACAAAAATCCATTATCCATACAAAACCATGTGAATCGGTGCTCCTATTTTGATTAAATGAACCAAATGGTGATCGCCTGTATTTCACGAGCTCAAAACAAAATTTTTGAGAAACGTGTATTCCCCGAGTAAATCGTTAGAACATACGAGTGTTTCCCCCGCATACGACCCGACACAGTTGTGAGTACTCTTCTATTACGTCCCGGGTACACTCCCGGGGTAGATCCCGGCCTGATTGAGAGGCATTACATCCCGTACGCCCCGCTTCGTCCTCGCACTGCGGGACACATTAAAAGCTGTTACATCCCGGCCTAGTCCCTGGGTAGGTCCCCGCTATCCCCGGCCCCTGGGGGGCCGGGACTACAATTGATTTGTGCATTACTGTTCGATTTGTAGGTGGGGTGGTCGTCGATATGCCGGGGCGTTGATGTAGTGGTATGATTCTGCATTTGTGATATTTTTGGATGGAGTGTCAGCATTCAAAAATAAACCATTGGCTCAGAAAATTAAATTTGATTTTTTTTATTGATTAAAAAAATCGATAGGTTAATTATAAGTTTGCAAATTTAATGCTCTAGTTTGATTCTGGATTCTTCATTTGTGGTATTTTATGGTGTGGCAGCATTCAAAATTATAATGATTGGCTCAGAAAAGTTGGTTTTCAAATTTTTTTTTCAAAATATTTTGTAACAAAGAAGATGTTTTGTATGTGTTATTTGTTCATTTGTGTGTGTGTGGGGGGCGAATCAGGAAAGAAAAATGAAAAAAAAAATCATATTTTGCCAGGTGCGTGCCCGGGGGCGGGGGGCTGCATAATAATGTAAACATGTTGCACCAAATGTCAGCATTGAGGCTTTGATTGCGAGTTATTGAGCATGCGTGTTCATATAAAACTAAAATTTGCGGCGCAGTTGGAAATCTGTTAAAATATATGCTCCGTAAATAACCAATAAATGGGTAAAAATGTTGCACCAAATGGCTCCATTGGGGCTTTCACTTTGAAAATGTTTCTAATTATCCTCAGACACCCCCTGAGTGTCTAGCTGTGAGTGTCCAGTGGTCCTTTGACCACAAATGCCTTCATTGAGGCTTTGATTGCGAGTTATTGAGCATGCATGTTCATATTAAACTAAAATGTGCGGCTCAGTTGGAAATCTGGTAAAATATATGCTCCAAAAATAACCTACAAATTTGTAAAAATGTTGCACCAAATGGCTTCATTGGGCCTTTCACTTCAAAAATTTTCTAATTCTGAGGTGGCCACATCCCCCCTCAGACATCCCCTGTCGCGAAAGCGCTGACTGACACGCCGATGTTAAACCTTTCAACATTTGCTGTTCAGAATTCAGCCCCCCAGGGTCCCAATATCTGGGCACGCCCTGTTTGCTCACCCCTTTTGTTCAAATTTCCCAATCATAGTGCATTGAGGGAATTATGCTTCCTCTGATGTAGGCCTAAGAGAAATCAAAGCTTAGGCCATGCACCCACTATTGTTACAAAATGGTAATATTTTTTCTCAACATTCTATACAATGGAGGCCTCTATCAGGGACAGCAACCTTAGACCCTGGCAGCTGAAAGAATAACTCAAAAATAGGCTGATTTTGCATGGGTTTTAGGCATAGACCTCAGGTGCGTGCACACCACTCTTCGTACACCCAGTGGCGGCACCCATGAGGGGGAAAATGCCCTCCAGTCAGAACTCTTGCCCCCTGTTGCCCCCAGTAAAAACCCAAAATTATGAAAACATCCACTTTTTGCTGCAATTTTGCGCAAAAGTTGTTGATCTTGCCCCCTCAATGCCCCCCCTGAAAAAAATTCCTGGCACCGCCACTGCGTACACCGCTGGATATGCTCCCCCTATTTAGGACCAGTGATGACATACTTCAGTACATGAGGCCTTCCTGCAGTGCCAGGATTTTTTTTTGGGGGGGGGGGGAATTGCAGCAAATATTGGAAATTTGTGTAATTTTGGGTTTATACTGGGTGAGAATCCCCCTGGTGCCGCCACTGCTTCCCTGTTTGGTACTGATAAAGTATGTGTATGGGAGTAACTTTTTTGTTTAATACAAAATGTCAGTTTTGCCACTTTGTCGGGAGACTGTGGGGCAATATTATTAATAACATTTTTTCCCGGGCATTTTTTCTATTTTGGGGACAATTCATTCATGAAAATGCACTGAATTATGATTTAAGGCTTATACCTGGCTAGAATTGGAACCAGCCATAACATATTTCATATGGGATGAGCTTTTTGTGTATACTATTGTCTATGGTTGTATGATTCAAATAATAATCAAGATATGAGTTGACAAATGTCACAGCTTCCAAGGTTATCAGTATAGATCAATGAGACAAAAGCTAAATGCACCTGTGTGGAATCAAAAGTCTACACCACCATTCTTTTTAGTATGATTTTATTCACAGAATTCAAATGAATTTCAACATCTTAATTAAGCAATTATATGTTATTATTTAAGATCAAAACGCAAAGATGAATATTGGGAAATTAAAAGGGAATGTGTTTTTTCCTCCAACAATTATGTTATTGATTGTGTAGGCAGAAACATTGTGAAGCCATATGAGTGACATTTCTAGAACATTGTCAACAGTGATCACTACTCTATAAAGTATAAGCAACTCAATTTTTTTGATTTTTCTTATCATGTATAGAAGTAGAGGTGGAGAAAGGGCAAGAAACTGGATCTTATTTCATAGGACCATCCGTGAGAAGACTAATGTTTCTAAGTTTTACATGAGTTAGAGTGTATCCAGGGATTGTATCATTAATGTTATTGTTATGTAGCCGCAGGCACTTTTGAATGCTTATCAAGTCTACCCAGCTTGCCTTGAGAATCATGTTACATGCATGTAACTCTTGCATCACTCTTCCAAATAGGAGTCATATTGAAAATAATGGGGATGATGATGAGCATTGATAACATGTCCATCATCGGGACCATATCATGAGGGATATAACCAGCTCATAGAGCTTCACAGCACATATGCCATTAATCCTTGTCACATATTACACATAGTGAAGAGCACACAGTCTGTATCATCCTCTTAGCTTGCTTGTTTGTTTGTTTAACATGTTTAAATAGTTGTTCCATGTGGAGACTGGCTTGGGTCCTGATGGGACATGTCAAACAAAATGCTCAAGCAAGGCTAAAATAGCTTTTATATTAAAGTGAGAAACATTTTGAAGATAAAGTGACTTGACATAAACTAGCAAAATAGTCACAGATAGAAGTGGCTCACTTAGAGCGTTTTTCTACAGGCGCTCCGCTAAGTTATCGCTAAATGGATAACGGTATCTTACCGTTATCTTACCGTTTAACCTGCTGTTTCCACAGACAGGTTTTTGCCGTTAAGCGTGTTCATACCGTTTAAGCTGAATGACGTCATGTGATGTCCCTCTACCCTAACATGCCTAATATTGGTTTTAGTTATATTTGCATCGTACTAACAAACATGTTTTAAAAGTGTATTTTGTCATACCTTTTACTGTATGGCCAGAATCTTGCATCATAGGCCTAGAATTAATGCTAGAATGGATTGTTTAATGGTTGATTACTGCTTAATAATCACTTTTCTTTGTTATAATTTGCAAATCAACAGAAAAGTTTGACACTTTATATACAGTTTTTCATTATTTTGTGGCATTTACAAATTTCCATGAGCGAACCCAATTGTGTGAATTTGTCCGTTTTCCGTATCACAGAGAAATTGTTGCTTTACATAAATAGTTTGGACTTGTTAAATGCCCGGGGTTAAATGTTGCCCAGGCTGTTATTAAGGATTTTATCATGTCGTCTTGTTGATTAACAGCCATTTTGCCTGATTTTGCTCAATAAACGGCAAGTTACCGCTTAGGTCTGTTTCCACAGAAAATCTACCCGCTTCGTCATCGGCAAAAACCTACTCCAACGAGGTTTCCGTTGGCGTTGAAAAGGAGATACAAAAAGGCGTTGGAGGCTGTTTCCACAGGAGTGGTTAACGCTTCCATACCGCTTCCAAAACGGTATTTGGCTCTGTAGAAACACGCTCTTATGAGCAAATGCGACCTATGTCCCTCGCCCTAAAATTTAAAAAAGAAAAGGCGGAAACAGAAGGGAACGAAGAAGAGAAGAATAAGAACAAAAATAGAAAATGAACTAATGGGGAAAAATGAATTCTAGGACCCCATCCCCATTCTCAGAAGGGGGGGTGGTAGGGCAATTTCAAAAAGGGGGGATTTGACAAAAATGGGCTAAAAAGTACAAAAAGGCATACAAATCTTACATATCAGGGAGGGAGGCTAGCATCCCCCTGGGGGGATGGGGGCAAGACTTGTGGGGAAGCTGTCCCCCTTTGTCTTCCTGGCTAGATGCCACTGAGCCCCTGACCCTCCCACAATCTGATTCACACTCGCTACCCAGGGGTGTATCTGCTGGATCACACTTTACACCCCTCTAACTTTAATCTCTGGATTTCCACCCCAGATTTCCACCTGTATGGGTTATCCTATACAAACAAAGTCAAATGAATGAATGAATGAATGATGAATGAATCAGTGAATCAATCAATGTTTAGTATGAAAATGTTGAGTGAATTTACAAAATTAATTGTATAACAAAATATATTATGACAATAAATGACAATCTCCACCTTTTACAACTTGCCTTTTGTCCCACGTTTTGTCCTGAAAATTGTGTGAACAATTCTAGCACTATACTATTGCATTTGATTGATTGACTTGTAGTTCGATATGATGACATGATTTTCTTATTTTTAAACACCTTGTAGTTAGAATTCTTCAAAAATGGTGGTGGCGGCATTCATTTTTGCTATGTCCCTAATTACATGTTACTCATTTGGCAACAAATAGACGGTTAATTGATCTGCCCTCTCTAATTATAATGTAAGTGACTTTGGGGGTATGTACATGGTCACTTGCGTCTAACTATCCATGCTAACTGTTTAAGTGACCATGCATATACCCCAAAGTCACTTGCATTTAATGGAGGGCAGACTTAACCATCCATTTGTTGCTGAAATGAGCAGGGCCGTAGCAAGCGGGCGGCCGGGGATGCCATGGCCGCCCCACTTTTTGAGAAATTTGTTATGTTTTTCTTCATTTCTTTATTTTAATTATGGCATATATTTGTATTTTAGCCGCCCCACATTTGTGATGGCCGTCCCACATTTTTCAACCTTGCTACGGCCCTGGAAATGAGTAACATGTAATTGTGGACATAGCTAGTTCTTGCTCTAAGCCTTCGAATTTTGATCGCCCTTTATGTGCAATTGAAATCACAGTTTGGTTGTGCAATCATTCTTAGGCCTGGAATTTTCCATTGGCATTATGTTTTTGTTTGTTTTGTTTTTTAATCGAATCAGCACTTCATGTGCACATTGCAGCTGCTATTGAAACTCGACTGGGAATGAAAACGTTGAAAATTATTAATTTGCCGTTATGATTTAAGTATGATTTTAATTAGTCACCATCACTGTAATTTATGTAACATAATATTTGCAACCCTGAACTCTTGTAGTATATAGGCCCCTAATAGAATATAATCAATATTTGTAAATATTATACTAAAAATCAGGTTTTCCCCTTAAGGATATTTTTATCCAGAGATTTGTATACATGCAAATTGTGACATCATCTACATTTTTAACATCAATTTTACTTCAGCTGGGATGTATGTTGCAAAATTGTAAAATCATATGTGTAACAGACATGGCCATTTACACATTCAGACAAGATTTCTAACCAACTAAGCAATTGAGTTAGAAATCCCAATCTTGGTCTACTAAATGCCTTTAGTCTTTAGACAGGCAGGTACAGGTGTATAGGCCTACTTCCAGTGTTCGAAATATGCCTCAAAAAGTTACAGGCCAGCCGGGCTTGACCTTAAAAAGTTACCGGCCAGTCGGGCCGGCAACTAGATGCCAGTCAGAAAAGTTACCGGCCAGGCCAAAAAGTTACAGGCCAATGGCCGGCTGACCGGCCCTATTTCGAACGCTGCCTACTTCTAAACAAAAATAAATGTCGGTGATTTAATGTGCGCTACACCTAAGTACCAGCACACTTCAACAATTATTCCGCTGCCATTAGTATATATCAGAATCATTTCCGCTTCCACAAGTCTGCAACTGATGCGCAGGTATCATAGCTGACTTTGATTGTGATTACCCCCAGCAGCTCCCCATTTTACACCTGGGTGTAGTGAAGCAATTGGGAATTAAGCCGTCTTGCCCAAGGAAGTAACACACTGGCCATGGTGGGGCTCGAACCCACAACCTTTCGATTATGAAGCCAGCGCCCTAACCATTGGCCCACCGTGCTTCCCATTGCAAAACATTTGAATCAATAAATACAAATTTGCATGATGTTTTGTTTTCAGTTGAATGTTTTTTAAAGGGCAGGTATCCAATATTAGCCTACAAGTTATATGCCAATACAGTCTGGTTTTGTTTTTACTTTTACCTTTTTTGCGGTTGGCTGATGATTAGAATTATCAAGAATTAGACTAGTTGTCTATAGGTCATGGTCGTAAATTAATTAGTAATTTGTTTTGCACTATTGATAATAGTGGGAACAATACAATAATATGAGCTTACTGAATAGAAATGTAGGTCTGATCACAGATCCTGGAATCCAGTGGCACGAACCAAAGTGCTGGGCACAAGCTGTATTAGCAGGTGTACTCATCCAAAAAATGACTAAAAATTAGTTTGTATATAAATTAATTGTTTGTTATCAGACAGTTCAGTACGTACCCAGGGTTCAATAATGACATGATATATAAATAATTAACCATTTTGATATAGTGTACAATTTGGCACCTTTTGGCCCGAAAGCAAAGTTTAGCAAAAGTTTATCCGAAATAGAATGACAAGGGTTTGTCCATGCAGTGATTTACGTTTTTGGCACAATGCATATAAATACAACAACCACACACTTAAAAAAATCAAAGTTTGTCGGGTGAATATAAGAGTTGTTGGTTCCGGTACTCTTTGAGTATAAAACAGAATTGTTTTTCTTTGGAACTGGTTGGAGAAAGCTACACATGGAATTTTAAATCAGGAGTATGGTGCCATACCCATTATCATGATTATACAACCTCAGATATTTTATGCAGATTGGCAAGGCCCAGGGGGTTGTATATACATTGTTTATTTATTTTTCTCAACCCTGGGAATTATTACATAACCCAGACATAATCCTTTTGCTGACAGGCAAGATGTAGGTCACCAAACCAAGGTCCAAGTTATCAAGTCATCTCTTACACATTTTATACCATTGTTTACACATGACAATTGTGCATCTGTTATTCTCTGTCAGAGAAGTGAGATGTTCAGAGTCTGGAAATGTTAGGCCTTGAGAGTAACACAGGTCAGAACAGTAGGCTAGCTGTTTCTACTCACTGTGTTCTACTTTGCTTGGGAGAATTTTTAGTTAATTTTTATGGTTCAACTTCAAGAAATAAAATCAAATTTTGCAAAGTTGCATGTTGTATCTCATTTGCAGTAAATTTGACGATTATCATGATATTCCCAGTTACCAGTTTAAAAGGGCCTACATTTTGCAGTCACCCCTCCCCCTCCCCCCACACACAGACACAAGTAAACTGTATTACAAAAGGTTATTGTTGAGTTGTATACTGCCGGACTACATCACTGATAAATAATCATTATGTTGAAATTTCTTTGCATTGAAGCCTCCTGTCTTTGTGCTTTTAAAAATAGCATCTTATGTGCTCAATAAAAAGGTGCTCAGTAATGAGTTCTAGATCTGTTCTCTCAAATAGCATCCTGCAGCAAGTGGGGGCCCATGGGACTTCTTTTTGGTTCCTAGTGGGGGACAAGTGAACAAAGTTTATATAATGCACCAAAAAAGTATCCGAGCACTTAAAACAAAAGCCATATCTTAAAGATTGATACCTTATACGGCACAATGCGATTTTATTCCACTATAAAGCTATAGGCCTACTCATTTGAATGACAAATGGTCAAGTTTCATAAGTGACAAATTTAGATATTGCTCCTTCAAGGTTATTCCTGATAACTTTGTGTTATGGATTCAGTAAGGGATGAACACTCTCTTTGCTGTAATTAGCATGCTTGAGGGATAAGTCAATGCAAATTTTCGTCACTTTAAGGCCAGAGTAATGGAAGACACATTCGTCCACGACCGAATTCGAGATGTTTTGATATTTATCAACACTAAGATGTATTCTTTCACTTGAAACTGATAAAATACAACTTGCTAATATTTATTCATATTTTTGCTTGATTTATTTCACTCTTTTCAACTCTAAAAAGTCACATGGCTCAAGACAGCTTTGTAAATTGGCGGGAAATAATGAGTCAGAAATGCGCGAATGCGAAATATTGTGATTACGCAGGCGATTCAGCGTCAGCGTGACACTGCTAACTCTGCGTATGTCCAACGTAGATCAAGCCGCGATTCGGTATGTTGTTGCGCCTGCAAATGTGGTGTAAACAAAACAAAAATTTGCAGTCAAAATGCCACTTAGATTTTTAATTATTTTTAATTTTGGCGCACTGAAAGCAGAGATTATAGATTCATTGGTGCAAAAAGATGCATATTTAGACCATGCACCAGATACAGCTTTTACAAGTGTGAAAGTCTTACCGTTTTAAAATTTAAGGGCGTTTTGTGCATAATTTTGACATTTTTTTACTAAAACGTCGATTTCTCAGAGTTCACTTTTGACAATATTGCGCGATTTTTGTGACAAGATAACTCCAAAAATATGCAAGCAAAGGGTAAACCTTTTGCACTATCCTTTAGAGTACATCAAAGTCTAGGGAAGGTTTTTTCATTTTTTCAAAATATTTGTTTTAAACAAAAATATACACCATTATGTGCAGTTTTTAGCTTAATAGAGTGACAAAATGGCTTTTTTCACATGTTCTTTTCAAAAAAAAGACGAATTTCAAAAAATAAAAAAACCTTCCCTAAGTTCATGTCTCTTCTTCATGAAAAGCTAACTGAATTTTTTTTACTCGAGCGGATTATTTTCTAAGTTGTCACAAAAAAATTGGGGTAAAAAAGTGAATTTTTGTGATTTTTTCAAAAACTTGAGATTTTTGAACAAATCTGACGTCACCATGGGATTCCTTTACTCATTTCCTTTCCAAAATGTATAGTTTTATATACTTTGGACATACAATTCAGAAATAATGAAGCTCGAAAAGGTCCATGTTCTCTCCCATTACTCTGCCCTTAAAAAGCTTTTTATTCAAATCGCTATCATACCAAATGAGGTATCAAAATACGCAGAACAAAATTCTCTATTTATCACTGCAGTCATTTAGTTTTAGTGTCTTTAAGAAATGACTTTTGTTTTTCAAGTGATCGGATAAATTTTTGCCCGGCATTTGTGGCTCAGTGTATCAACGTCCATTTGTACGTAGCACTGCTTCAGCATGTTTCGTGCAGAGGTGACAGTACTCCAGTACATTGGCAAGATCTGTAACACAGACTATCTTTAACAACCTTGTTTGCTTTATGGTAATACTTTGCAGTGTCTCAAGGTGGCATGACTTGTTAGAAGAATTGGATGATTGTAATAATCTGGCCTTGGGGAAAACTTATGTTTCTGTTGATCAATCATAGATTTTGATCCCAGAGATTTATTTTCTCCCATAGTTCAAAATAATTGAATGAAACATGGGCTTGTAAATTTTAAACCAAGCTTGTTTTCATAATCAAGGCCCATAAAAGGTTGATTCCTTGGATCCCCTCTGATCTCAGATCAATGGTATTAAACAGGAACCAAATAATAAAGCCTACTGTACCAGTCTCAGTGTTTTTGTATTCGGGTTTCAAGTGTTTGCTAGCATAAGAATCCAAATGGACCATTTTGTAAGTTTTTCTCCAGTAATCTACTTCATAAAGTCCAACATAACTTTGCTCCTTATCTGGACCAATCAATTTGCATTTTGCTCCACTTTCAAATCAAAATATTCGATGATCATTCACAGCAAGCATGATTGCATGTATCCAGGGTGGTAAGAAAACATCACAGGTCAAAGGGGCCCAAGAGATATGTTTACTTATCATGTGCATGCACACTAAAACTTTAAATGGGCACCTGAATGTTGATTCCCAAAACACTGCACACTACCCTGGGGCACAATACCTCTTCAGTAATTCTATTCCAAGCTTCTCCCACATCTTGCCCTGTTCCACTACCATGACTACACTTGCAACAACAAAAAGCGAAAGACATATTTTTCACGTGTGTGTGTTGGTTTTATTATTTTTTTTCTTTGGCATAGTGTACATGAGATAAATTCACATAATTTACAAAGATTATATACAATGTACAGCTAATGCAAACTACACCATTTTGTTTTTTAACCAAAGTTCCATAGAATGCACATTGCACAGTCATTTAGTGCTTCAAATCGTACATCCCTTCTCAAACAGTGCGAGGTTTACTTCATGTAACCTTACACACTTCATATATACAAACCACTTGGTTTTTTGCACCTTAGTGGGAAATTCATATCCATACAAAAATGTATGAATATGAATTCTAAAGCATAACATTATTTTTTTTCCTGAGCTTGCGACTGACCAGTCAGTGCAAACAAGCTCAGTATAAACATTTAGCAAAAAAAAAAAAAATCTCAACCATAGAAAATAAAACAGGGTTGATCATGAAAACTATTAAAGTACCAGTATCAAAATCCATCAATTTTCAGAGATACATGTTAGTGGGAGGCTTCCATCAAGTTCATGGCTATCCATTAGGATCACATGTGCTTTAAATCTGGAATACAATTGATCTATATTTTTTCCAAGAAACATGTATTCTAAAATTAAATAAAAAAACAGTCTACTATATTGATTTCATTTCATCGCTGAATAACATGCTCATTGATTATTACACATTGGCATGAAATCAATGGGGTCCTAGGGCATTTGCCAAAACCAAACTCCAGTAAATCACTAATCCATTTTTGTTGACTAACAAGAAGATAAAATTTGTTATTATTCAAATCCAGTGTCAAACCAACACATTGAAGTTACTCGGCTAAAGTAAATCGTTAGCATGCAAAATATAAAATATAGTATCTAAATATATAAATATAACTAATATACTTTTCCATCTTGTTTTTGTCTTATTTTGTGTCAGATCACACTGGACTTGTCAAATAAAAATATTATATTCTTGTGCCTTCTGCAGCAACCGTTATTCAATTTCTTCCCTTACAGTATTAATGACTATACATTCTGTTTGCATTTAAAAATTCAGTTTGGATGTACATTATGTTAAACAATCACAATACATTAGATCAGCGATGCAATGAAATAAAAATATACTGATTTCAAATAACGGGCTTTAAAAACCCAACTTCAAGATGATTAATTTGCTTATTAGAATTATTAATCAAATCACATTCTATGTGATTTTTTAATATAACATTGAGATTTCTCATTGATACAAATCAATCAATAAAAGTGCAGCGGTCTACTACATCAGTGGAATATGCAAAGTTCCTCTCAGGAATACATACAGCTACATTCATAATCGGCAAGGACACCTTTTTAACCTCAAAATTCAGTTCCATTTTTAAAAACGAGGTGAAAATTTTCATGGGCCAGATGTTCACTTTGCTTGTAGTTCCTAAATTTTAATTTTATCGTTCGGAAATTTTGAATGATAATCATTTGTCATATCCTCCAAATGATTTTCTTCTAGGCTTGCATTTGACATCCTTCACTGATGTAGTAAACCAAGGCATCCAACAACAGAATCTCATATACATCGTACATGGATAGTGTATAGTACAAAACCCACCTACTGTTCTTATATTTCATTCTCGGACACAACATGTACATCAGAAAGCAATGCGTGTGTCCCACAAGCAAATGACATTGTAAACTATACAAGACACTTGAATAAATAAAAGCTAATTGCGCTACAAAATGTTGTAACTGAAGCAGCCAGTCTCCAAGATCAGAACTTCTGCCGTGAAATGGCGCCAGTTACGTACATCCGTGTCCAACACTCAAATATAGGAACAGTAGTGTAACTTATATTGGTTTACATATAAATTTCGCATACTGTATCTTAAGATTAATACCAAAATCAAAAGATACTTCATCATCCTTAACAATCAAGCACTAAAGACACCCTACCTCCCAAAATATAAAAATAATATTGCAACTACTCTTTCTCCTCAACTGCACGATAATAAAGCAGAATGCTACTTTGTACATAAAATTCACCTGATTCTGTTCAGGGCAACAAATGCCAAACATTTCTGAATCGGTAATTGATCTAATCTGCAAGGTTTTACGTTGTGTGAAAATGAAGTGTATACATATGCCTAGATACGTATGCAACATGCTAGATGTAATACTAAAGCTAAGTACAAAATATGGATGAAGATGGGCAAGTTGTACATATTATACACCAATGTGGATAAAATGTTTGTTTTTATGAAGTCCGGCAATTGGAGAAGTGTTCTTCAACTTGAATCAGGAGGGACTGGATATTATCACTTATCAGACACTCCTTTAATCTGCCAGTAACATGAATGCAATGTGCAAATTCATACTTCTGACCTCATTATAAAGTGGTTCACTTCAGTGGCCATAATAACCAAGCCAAATATTTAACCTGTCATCCTTATATTATTGACCAATGGATCACAAAAAATATTAATATGCACTTTGTGTTCAACACTAGCCAAAGCATGAATAAGATCACAATAATTACAGATTTTTATTTACCCAAGCACATCTTTCTTTCCATAAATATAATACCAGATTAAGTTCAAATTTTTAAGCATGTTTTTTTTATAATGGTTTAATACTACATAAGGTTTTGTATAGGTTTATTCACTCTACATGGACAGAGTTGCATGTATACTACAATATCCTTTTAGAGTTCACCTGATCTATATAACATAACTCAAGATCTAGAAATCTACATTCTGCTTTACAGACATTGATTTGTCAAAGTGACAAATCATAGTTGCTTAGTTATCGAATATATTGAAATAATTGCAAAACAATCACCTTGGTCATTCAGAATTTAACTGAAAGATTAATTGGTAAGCATATAAAATATTTCAATCACAAAACCTGTATAATACAAGCACAAATTGGTTGTTTTGTTTGAAAAAGGAAAACAAAACAAACACAAAATACAAACTTGTATAATGTATTGTATCCCTAAGCTTCGTTTCAGCACATCCATTTTTTAAATGTTCTGTTACAATCACGTAATACATGTAGCTCACTTTCTTAGGGAACTATGTTAGCAAATCACATAAATATTATGTGTTTAATGTGGAAAATTAAGATTACAAAGACACTCAACTTCATTGAAGCAAAACTCATCCTGAAACATATTGACAAAAATAACCTCATCACGACAGAGGAATAATTCGATGAACACAAACTAGTTCATGTGCATTGATTCTCATAATATTTGTGACATACTAACTGAAAGTAGGAAATCACATTGCGTGGTTGGTTGTTTTGGCACGTTCCTCTAGCAGTCAATGTTGCGACTATTGCTACTAACGAGCTTCATTCATTCCCCTGGTCGACTTCATGTGGCCCAACTTCATAAAATATAGGTACATATGGAACTTTAAATAATCCCTGTCACCGTATGCGCGTAACAAAGCTATATCCACTGGGTGTAACATGCATGTCTACAACTGTAGATGAAGAAGCACTGGAGGCATCCGACGGTAAATCTGAGTCTACCTCTGGTGTCTCGGCGACATCAGGGGCATTGTCCTGTGAAGAAGTTGCAACATCCGAGGTACTACATGGTTCACTTTGCACATGATCGGCGATACTATCAGAGTCTGAACAAGCACCAGAAGATAATAAAGCTGTATGTTCGGCAGCAGGTGTAGTGGAGTTAGGCACTGAACTGGCAATGTCAACGTTTTCTACGGGTGTTCGAACTGGGGAGGGTGGAACAAGAACCGGAATCACTCTGATCAGAGAGGATGTTGGTGTCATTGTTCCCTGGGAAATGTCCGGTGAAATTTGAACCACCTGAGTGTACGTAGGGGGTGCTTCATCTGAAGAAGAAAGTTGTTGCGAGTTGTGGAAAGGGGGTGGGCTTTGTCCACAATATTGGCAGTCTCCACTGCTATTGCCACTGGTCTGAATTTCATGTACTACATGATCTCTTTCCCTGTCCCTGCATCGAGAGGAAAAAAAACCAAAACGAACCATAAGTTTTATGAATGCAAAGGATAAGATAAATTAATTTTAGAATTTTATAACACTTTCTTTCTTTCCTTATTTTTTCCAAGCAAATGACTTTTTTTTGAGGTCTTTCAATATAGAAAATTAACTCGTACCAAATATCAAATTACTCAAGGATTGTTGCATGGTAGACTTTTAACATTAATTCTTTGATTAACCCTAATAAAATACCACAACGATAATTACTGCGCATGCATGAATGCCAGCTGATGTGATGATGCACTTCCTACCCAAGCAACAGCCATATTTTAAGCCTGTGATTGGTCAGTTCTCAAACAGTCACACTTACTCCATAGCATATGGTCATTGCATTGTACACTTGTGTCAATGTACAGATGCAAAATATAAATCTGTTTGTATCCAGTCATTGAGAATTCTTTATTCGGATCATTACCATACTTTTATGTCCCCTCTTTTCAAGCTTGAGCCAGTTTTGCTTTATTTGTGTTGAAAGCTTTCGTTCTTTATTAAAGAAAAGGTTGATTTTTCTTTGGCTAATCTCTCAATGAGCTCTTTTTCAAATAATGGTCAGTGACCTACGCGTTTTGCTTTAAGTCTAATGCAAAATGTGACACTTACCCTGACGCATCTAATGGTACCTCTACATCTGGACTGGTACTACTGTCGCTACTTTCACTTGGGCTACGCGAGCCTGGAAGACATGTCTGTACTGCTGTGCTACTATAGGTACTAGGGCCTATGCCAGTGGGGGATGGCAAGTAAAAATATGTGTAGGGAGGGGGAGGAGTGTTGAATGAAACTGTATCGCCAATTTCAGCATAGCTTGGTAGTTTGCATGGCGGAACTGTGGAATTAAACAAAGAAAATAGACACAGGAATTAATATTACAAGTTGAAAAGATGAACAAATTTCTTGATTTCAAATATTCTTAAATAATTAAAACACAAATATATAGCTTGCATTTGATTTATTGCAGAGTCTATGAGGTTACAGCTGAAATGTATACATCAGCTTGCTGTTTTATGTTATTTGTAAAACCGTTAAAAATATGTGGTGTAATCAAGCAAAATCAGTCTGAAGTCGGGCATTCAGTTTTTTACATGATTGTACAAAGCTACATTTAGCAGAAAACCCCAGTGAAATTGAACTTAATGTTCCAAGATAATGAACAGTTGAAGTGTTCCATGTAACATACTAAGCATGTACGCAATCATGTAAGGCGTGTGTGCATGCTTTCTTCAGTACCTCACAATGTGCATGCAATGCATGTTAAAGCAAAAAAAAAAAAAGTTGTTTGCTTGCCCTCAACCGACCGACCCTAATTTTGGAAATCAGAAAAAAGTGGGTTTTTTTCTATTTACTGTACAAAAGAATACCGACCCTATTTTTGGAAATTCCTGAATTTTTTTTTTTTTCTTTCCAAATTTTTGCATTCTGAAGATGTAAAAAAAAATGTATTTTAGAGCTTGTGTTCAACATTTTGGTTGTTTTGTAATGTTAGTTGATTCATTTTAACAACAAAATTGTCTCATTTTTCATATTTTGAGCCTTAATTAATACAAACAGAGTTTGCTGGTGATTAAAAAAAAAAAAAAAAAAAAAAAAAAGAAATCCCGACCGACCGACCCAATTGTTAAAATTCATTTGAGGGCAAGCAAACAATTTTTTTTTTTCTTGGCCTTATCGCAGAGCCTTTGAGCTTGGCCAAGAATTACCTAATTTACCTGTAGCTTAAAATCTTTTTAATAAGCATCAGTGTAATGTTAACATGCTTTGTATTTTGCTGTCTTCTACACAAGCATTTTTAATAAATGCTTTCTGAACTTCTGGTTAAATTAAAAAGGATGGGGTAAATGACTTGGGTATGTTAAAAATGTACTTACTTGGTGTTATATCTGGAAAGTTGAACCCTCTCAAGTTGCCTCGTAGCAAATCCTGAATAGAGCATGTTCTCTCGCATCGGTTATCTCTCCATGGATGGAATCGCTTTCTTTGCCATACACAGAAACCTATGATGAATACAATTAGAAACCATACTAGCCAGAACCCTGCAGAAAGAGGGAAGAAAGAAGAGGGATTGTTAAAATGGATATATTTTAAGTGTAACTACAGGAGCAATATATCTTGAATCTTTAATAGTTGAACCAGTTGCCATCTTTTGTCAAGTCTGTCAGCAATACACAATTTATACATGTATTGAGCACATTCAACAATTAATATTTGGCCATCAGGATTAAATTATCAGGGATCAAATTCATACTTATGTGAAATGAGCAAGGATTTAGTAAGATCAACAATTTATTTTCATTACTTTTTACAACCCTGACAAAACAAACCTGTAGTAGGATTTTTAAACAGGTCAAGGTTTCACAGCATGCTTTGAATCCATCCAGGGTTGAATAAAATGAGTGGATCCAGGGAGCACAATCCACCAAAACAACAATGAAAGCAAGTGTTTCTGCCACATTTGTTCTGGTGCATGACCTGCTGGCTCCTGGCTTTCAACATCGACCTTGAGGACCAGATTTGAACCAATAGGCAGATATTATTGTTTACAACTGGATCACGTAGATGGCCCACACCCACATTATGAATGTGATGTAGACTGTTGAATCATACATGGTATCAAGAGAACTCAACAATGACATAAAAATGTATCATCTGCCATCCAGGTTTGCTCACGGAAATGAACCAATAACACCATACCTGGTGTAGTAGAGCACAATGCTCCCCATATTCGTCCTTTGCCCCGTGTATTTTGATGGATCCCTGGTTGGACAACATGCTACACAAATTTCAGCTTGTATAGCAATAGCAATTTTAACAATGTAAACATGTATGCTTTTAATGTCATGAGAATAATCGCCTAAATGATGTTTTCGTCAGAAAGTGCTACGCAAATTCTTACAAGTAAATCCTACGCTATGGCAACACCATACTCTCCCACCTAAAATACCAGAATAATAATAATTGTGTACCGTACACATAATAATCGAGATGCATGTTAACCATAATATACAAGAGATAAATGTTGCCATACTGGTCTTACATAGGCCTACCTATTTAATATTGAGGTGATATTTGCATAAATTAAGGTGGTATGCCTATTTGTCTAGGTCAGCCCTCACCAGCAGTTTTGCAAGGTCCTGGCAGTTTTGCATAATACTGTTGTTGACTAGGACAATCAAAATATCATTCATACTCGTTAGAAAGCACTTTAAAATATTAAAGTTCTATCCTTGCAAAGTATAAACCAGGTGCCCCCCTCCCAATTCCTACTTTACCCAGGCTATTGGAAGACTATGGAGTGACAAACACATGCAGCCCCTTGGAGGTCGTCCAACCCCTAATAGAGGTTGATGGCCTGATTTATCTTTGCTGTAATTATTAACAGGGGCCCCTGGGGAATCAGCTGATAAAGCATCTGGACATGCTAGCACATGCAACGCATACACACTGCACTATTCTGCACACAGTACAAGCTGAAGTGTATACAACATGTAGTATAAATACATGCAGGCAGAAAATGAAAAGATGTAAATATTTATAATAACCTTTTTGCTCTGTTTTATTTATACATCTTCAATATAAACAACCTATGTTTTGTTTATTATGGAAAAAGTTATTAGTTTATTCCAAATACTATAGCCATAATATAAACTTTTTGCTCATTTCTATAAATTTTCAATAGATGCATGAACAGCATGTATGATTTCTTTATTTTATTAAAATATCTATGCAATTAAAATTATTTAATTTTGAGGCTCGGTTTATCTAAAAAGTCATGATTGATAGATTTGAACAAAGCAACGGAACACTTTTTTGCAGAGTATTCTCTTCTAGGGCCCTGTTGTTGGGCTACTTTATCAACACATCTGTGCAAGTACTTTTACATGAACATCTCTGACATATCAACCTTACTTTTTAACCCAACCTACTTAAAAACTATGTAGACCTAAAACCATGACAAGTTGACAACAACAGGTTGATTTTCATGCACTTCTTGTATACCAGAAGACATGTGGAGATGTTGGAACGTTAAGTTACGCATGTTAAATGCACACCTGATCCATATAAACGTTTTACAATTGCAGTACTCGCAAGGCATTTGAAACCTTTTTTTCCTTTCTTTAATTAATGTCAACAGTTGAAAGTAACATGTTCTCCAGAAAAAAAACCTTCCCCTTTCCACTGCACTGGTAGTGGTACAGGCATGTTGACTTCCATCAATTTCTGATTCGGATGTTTGTACATAAATGTGAGTGGGAGGATAGCATTAATATTAGGAAAAGGTTATCAGGCCCTCTATATTCCAAGACAAAATGCTCTTTCACATTTAGAATGGGATATCTTGCACTTGCACACACCATGTGTACTCATTTAATCAGAATATTAGTTTATGCCAGCGTGTGGCTATTAGTAGCTATACAACGTTTACGTAAAATTTACACTGTAATATGTAATTTCCTCATAATATCCTTGACTTGAGAGAGTGTGTCTATGCAGGAGTCGCATCCAGGCATGCCACTTGGTGCTACTCCATATGGTTGTTGCCATTATTCTTATTAAAAGCTAAACATGCAAGTATTTCAGTGGAATGAATTTTCAGTGTCATGTAGGACCTACACATATTGTTAGTGCATTATTTTACAATTGATAATTTGTCTAAATTTATAATTCTTTAAAATGCAAATCTGAGTTCTGCCATCAACATTGGATAACACTATCATTCATTGGACAAGAAATCTTGGAAAAGTTCTGTGACCATCCAGGGCCATCTATTCTTCAGAATCCGAATCACCATGACAACTTCACTGTAAAAATGCTAATACTTGGCAAAGTGTGATGCAGGGCTTGGTCCAGCCAATGTGTCTGCTGTGAGCACTTTTCCTTTCGAAAATCTAATAAAGCCATTAGTTTTGAAGAACAGCTGAGACATACATGTACTGGAAGGCGCAAGTTGGTACATTGTACAGCAGCGGAAAAGCCAAGTCATGTTGACATTTTAATGTCTTGCCTATGGTTTACTATGTTTAACCAAGGTTTAGCTTAAAGTTTTTGGCATCCTTCTTTCAAAAAGGGGTTAAGCCAGCAATTCAGACAGTTTCCCTTATGGAGTTAGATTCCAAGTTCATCAGGCCCGAGCCGCCCGATGTAACCTTCTAAAATGTAAACCCTTGTAGCCCAATATATCTGCTTCCCCTAGCACTATAAGCACTGTGAGGATGACATTCTGCCAGTATGAAAAACACATGAGATATAATTCTGCAGCTGCAGAGTTGCCCAATAGTTAATTCTGTAATGAAATCTGTTGTGAAAATGGTGCATGAAATTTTCAAATTTCACAACTTTGGCTTACCATTTCCCACAAGGATCACAAAAATATTTGAAACTACATTATTGAAGTGCTCAACTGATATTGCACACTGAACTCATTCCAGACTAGTCACATTTTTTACCCGAGGTAATAAAAACATTTCCTGGAATTAATTCATAACTATGTTGAATTTTCCAATAGGGACTAGTAAATAGTAGGCCTACTACAACAAGTAATTCTAAGCATCTGACTTTTGCACCAAACAGGACTGACAGACTCTCAACTCACAAACTTTACTGAAGTTTTGAACTACCCAACACAATTCACTTTCATGAAAAGTTCAAATTCAATACACAAGAGACCCTTGCAAGCTGCTGTAGCATTAGTGCAATGCCCTGGTTTAACATCATTAATGTGCTAACATGATGCCTTTCTTATGTAGCCCTTCACCTTAGCAGTAGAACAAAACACATTTTCTTGAGAGCGAGCCAAAGATGCACAATCAAAGGTGCACAGCTCCTGCCTGCAGATTCTTGTTTTGAACAAATTTACAACTGAACAGGTAGTATTGAGATATTTTTTCCTGCAAAATTCAAATACAGAATCTTTTCATAGTGGTGAAAGCTTGCCATTTATTAACAATTACATGTATCAGATCCCGAATGCAGCAAAAGCATTCTTCTAATCTTGGCAATTCATTCAAAACCAGGGTTCAAAACTTATCTAGTAGAGGACTATGTGCATCACACATACCTGCCTACAAGCGATCTTTGATTTGTTTTCTCCATACAATTTTTAGGTACTACTCACATAACAACATGATGTTTAAGGGGAAGCACGTCATCAAAATAAATAGGCCTATGGAATATGATCAAATAGGCAGCACAATGCCTGCAAGATGTGGAAGACCTTGCTGAGCAATTGATCCATGGAATTTCTGCTCATCCCAAGCCAAGAAATACGTGCCTTTACCTTGTTTACCGTCTACAACCTACACAGGCTATGGCAACAGTGTCATGACGAAAGCCTAGAATTCAAAGTAAAACCCTGGGACTTTGCAATCATGTGTAACTTGGGAAGTACTATTTCAGCCTGTGGCCTATCCGAAAGTGCATTTGGGAGGAAACTGGGAAATTGGCAGTCATTGGAGAGACGTGTAAATCACGCCTTCAAGTGATTCTAATCATTCTGTTGATGACCAAGTAGTTCCTTTCCATGCCATTGTCCCGTCTATTACCACGGAATGATTTTGCCAACCTATTTTTGTATGGGAATGCAGGTTAATGACTCCGATGACTACGACAACGGGCTGCATTGCACGCTTGAATCAAGGTCCACGTGCTGTCTATATCACACCACCAATCAAGGAAGCACCAGGATGACACTATTAATCCAGCAAAACTGAAGCTGTGGTCATATCACATGTTGACAGATTATATTGCACACAATTAACTACCGCCTTCAAACAAATTAAGAACACTTGTATTGTAATTATAACCATCGCACATTGTTTTTAAACAAGTGGCATTATTTTTAAGGTATGACGTTATCTTATCCATAGACTTCCTGAATTCATTTGTCCACCAGATACAATTGTCCCGAAACAGACGTCGATATAAAGTGTCCTTGTGTTACGACTTTCATAGTGCACCTCACTTGGCTCCGGAGTTCGACTTACTTCCGGCAATTTTTACCGAAAACATTATTTAGGTGATGTTCTTACGATATTAGCATGTTTACATTGTAAAAATTGCTATAAGCCGAAATTTGTGTAGCATTTTGCTCTGCTAATAATAATTGAATGCTGCTTGTCTCCTACATGTAGTATCACACTGATGCAACACTTTTCGTAGATCGTATTCTGGATACTTTTTAGTAGTGAGACGTTTTACATTCAAACAATATTTTCCCACTGAATTGTTTGGTTACATCATCACCATTTAACATGTACCGATGACTACTACCAAACAATTTTTTTTTCATGAAATACTTACACCATAGTTCATAATAATATGTGCAGCATTCTCCATTGCCACAGCAATGCCCGTGTCACACCAGTAACCTCCCAGATTGCAGAATTCTCTGCCCTGTAAAAATGACACAAGAAAAGAACAAGCATTGTTAATAATAGGTGTTAAAAATACAAATTCCATGTACTTTCATGCCAAACTCAACTTCCATGAAAACGTATAGGCCTACATTATTGCTCCTTTCCAATCAAGCAACGTAATTTTAAAATTGTAATTATTATATTCACACGGACTACAGCCACACCAAATTACCCCTGAAAAGTGGTCTTATAACTTCCGAACCCCTATCCTTAAATACAAGGACAGGAACTGGCGACTCTGTAGGCCTATCAAGTATCATGTCTTGAAAACCTCACATGTGATGATGTAGAGCCCAATATTGACGACATGTAGAATGTGTAGTATATAATTCCCTAGGTTTTTAACGGTCCGCATGGGACTTGTGTGTCTGCATTAAAATTCCACAGAAGCAATATGCATGCGCTATATAACAGGCTGGGTTGAGAGGAAGAGAGTAATGCCCTGAAGATTCTTGCCAGTCACTTTCACTGACCCCAATCTAGAATACTGTACTGTATCCGTTGATGAGAAAGTCCCTTTATTATAACAAACACAAATTCAAACTGGTCTAAAATTCAAATTCATGACGTAGAATGTTTTTCATACCATGAATTTATTGGCAGGTTAGCTGTAACTATAGGACCCCTCCCTGTATAGTCAGAATGGAGGCATAAAAACAAATCATGTTAATAATTCTATGCCTTCTAGTTCATCACACTGTTTATTGTTTGTATCATATGTTCATTGTTTGTATTTAAATTAGTTCAATATTGTTTTATTACAATCAAATTCCACACATGTATCTTACTATACTGGTAGTGGTTTAATATCGTGCACAGTAAGCATCTATGGCAATTCAAACCAGAGCAGTGTGTACCAGTACCAAGAAATTTTAAAGCACTCTAATCCTACATTGCACAAATAACGCCCTTGTGCACCTCAACAAAGCTGTACCTTTCACCTTTGCCCTTCCCATTTTCATGGGGGTTTAAACCCTTCCCTTGCACAAGGTAAGGACCCAGTGAAAATGCTTGGAGCACAACACCTGAGTTTAATGCAAAATCTAATATGCCGGATATTTTTGCTTTGCATGTTTGAAGAAGTTACTTTGGGACAAGTTGAAAGTGGTCAACATGCAACCTATTCCATTTTAGAATTAATTTTTTTTTAATCTCACAATTCAGAGTCCAACATTGGGTTCACTTTGTCAGACAGTCCCTCACCTTCAGCTTGTAAATTATACGAATTTTACTATCAGATTAAATACAGTTGTTTAAAAAAGCAACTGATAAGCCCAGTTAAAATTTGTTTTCATTCTTTGTCATATTCTGGGCCTCTATTATTATGATATGGCATGGTCAAATGCACAGTAGCGTGTTGCAGTGACGCCATTACCACTAAGTACTAAACTGTACAATAGCAACCTCAAGCGTCTTGTTTGTGAAAATTCAACACACGCGAGGTGGTGTGATCTAAAATTCTATTGTTGCCTGTTATCACAGAGACCCTCCCACTTTTGAAAATTAAATGATAATTATTGGCCAAAAATTTGTACATGCAAAATAATATCAAATAAATTCTTGAAGTGGGAAAATATTTTATAAATAAACAAAAGAAACATAGCAAATAATAAGCCTGCCTGCATGCATGTGACAACAAAATATTAAAAAAAATAAAATCTTTCTAAATTCTATTATTGAATCACTTGTAAACATTACAGATCTTCATTTAATGTGTTCCTACAGTAAATCTGGACCATATCTACCATAATCTGGCACATCTCTCAGCCTATTTGTTTTGTCTGACCTTAGACTTCAAGTTCAAAAAATCAGTTCTTCCCGTCTAGGATAAAAATCATGCCACTTGCTGAACTTTGAATTATTTGTACACCTTTTTAAAGACATTTTAACTTGTAATTTGACATCAAAATGTTGCTCTTTTGACAGCCCATTAAATATATTATGAACATAGCAGTTTTATAATGGCGCTATCCCATTATCAATGAGCATAACATGAAGATTACACTCAATGCATGTCAAAAAATGGAATAAGATTTAATTCTTGATGCAACAATACAAACCACAAAACCACAACCTACTTGCACAATCAGAGGAAATAGAATTACCCAAAGAAATTAGGGAAACACCTCTTGTGGTTTGAAAGTTATCTGTTCACCTACATTTGACATCCAGGATGACAACCGCTTTTCAATGTAACAACATTTTGAAATTTCTCATCATTGCCATACATCCCATGGAGAATTGAATCCCCTTGGTTTTTATGTCTACCTATCTGCAGAAAAATGTTGTGACATGTAGTAGATGGACCCACTACGCTAAGCTATCTGCGTCAGAAGGACCCCCTTGAATTTCCGAATACAGATGATTCCTCAATTGTAGTATCCTCTACTATTACGTCAAATTGTCACGCAAACACACAGGGAGTCGGTCAGCCCGACTTATCAAGAAAATAAGCTTGTGCATCTAGTTTAAGCCACACAGCCTATGATGAGCAGCTACATGTAGTGAACTCCTCTATAGACCATCATCCATCGCAGAAAACTGTATGCTCACTCCCCATGTGCATCTTACTTCAGCTAAATTACATACCATAGATTGAGATGAGGAGCGTGGGAAAGTGCCCCTGCATGCAGCATGTGCTTGGTGTCGACGATAAATGGAAATTCAAATTTTTACCCAATCACTTCAAAAACAAAAGCATGCACTCAATTTAAAAAAAAAATGTTTTTATCGTATTCAGTAGTTGATGGTGACCATTTGTCAAATTGAAAGAAATTGATTTTTTTTTATAAAAAGGACCAAAGTTGTCCCTGAGTGGTGTACCAGAGCAAGTCTCAAAAATTTTGCCAATGGTATCCAAAATGTTGGCATCTTCCAATTCGTAAAAGTGTACTACATGTATACATAGCCAAATTAACATGCAATTCTTTACTTGATACGCAGTACTGTATATTTGGATGGTATCAATTATAAAGCAAAGATCATCACCTTGCAATCTGGACAGTACATAAATATAACCCAGAAGAACATGATTTTCTGCAGAAGAGAATTTTGAAACCACTATTCATGGCTGCAGCTTTAAGCCCCTATACACATTTTCAGGCGAGCTATATTGCTATTTAATGTAAACTAATTTAGATCACAACTGCTGCACATTCTGGTAACATGTTTCGTCAATCCATAACCGCTATTTAAAAATTCTCTCCCCTGTGCTACCATACACATAAAAAATGAATATTACATTGAACATGCTTGCCAGAAAATTTTTGAACATCACTTCAATCTAAACAAATAATTTCTCCGAGGGGTTTTAGTGCTTCACTGAGCACCAACTTGATTGGTCACTCAGTCAGGGCTCACCTGTATGGAACTAATTCCATCCTTACCAACCAGTCACTTTGCACGCTATATTTAGCTGTAATGGGTCAAGGGTTGCCAGGACCCTAGCATAATGAAATGCACTAGCCAATAGGGGGGCTCCATTTCCAGTACAGCTGATGCACCATAGCAACAGCATATACATGACAGTTTCACTCATGACTTGGGGGAAATTAATCCAATACTGCTGATCAGCTGGTTGCTTTTGACTTTTAAATATGACTTTGAACTTGAGACTGAACAAAGAGATAATAGAAACATAATTAGTAATACACACAAAGGTTTGCCAGAATTTTGGTGCACACATTTGACAAAGAGAGCAAGTTAAAATATTCACATTGTATGTTAATTTGTTTTGTTTTCTGAATCCTTGAAAGAATTGTTCAGTGCTTTATGAATTCAATTGAATGATGTATTAATTGAAATGCAATGTGTTAAAATGAAACCTGATTTGGTCCAGGGTTTCACAAAAGCACCTCAATACTGGTACTATGCTAATGCAGTAACATGAACAGTATACAATTAATTATTTTTTATGTATGATGGACCCTTCTATTTTAAAGGGTTTTTATTGTATATTTCCAATGTAAAAACTGTTACATGTATGTTTTAACTTTTCCCCTCATCCACCAACATGTTGCATTCAGAGAAATTATCAACGAAACATTTAGCAAAATGAAAACACTTATCTGGTAAGCCTTTCCTCTGTTAAATCAAAAGTTCGATAAGATAGATGCAATCTAACATCTGATGTCAAACCCTGGTCAAATTGCCTCTTTGATGATTAAGATTTCAAGCTATAAATGGGCTATTTCATTATAAATGACAACATTGAGTCCCAAAAGGGGTCAAAATTCAAACTCATTTATTTCATGCAAATTCATTATCATTTCAAAGTTCAGATGGTGTGTCAATAATTCTCAAAATATTAGAGCGTCAAACCCTCAGGAACCATTAAAAAAATTAAATTGAATTTTTGCTGTGTAAAACATAGCTGCCGTCTGGAGGGGACATTTTTTTAAACAATTTAATACACAACTTTGAAAGAGTATATGTAACCAACATTGGGTTCATACTTATTCATATTTAGTCTGTAATAATTGTTGTATGTTCCTTTACACTTCAGTGTCTTAAATATGCCAGTTTCAATATAAAACAATTAGTAAATTGATACTAATCCAGATAAATGGTGCAAAATTACTACATATTTTAAGGATAAACTTTATCTTCACATGAAAAATTCATGAAATAGTCATTTTGTCCTGCCCAATAGCTACACTGATGCATAAGTGAGTATTCTGCGTCAATCTGTTGTACTAGTCATGGAAAACCTAAAATAAAAGACCCCTCCTGTGTCATTTGTTCTGGATAGGACACATTTTTTAACACATAATAAAGCTTTAACTTTAACTTTAGAAATAGCTGCATCAATATTATTGCATAAAAGATCCCCAGCATTTAAAATCCACTACAAACAGGGTTAATATTCTGGTTAAATTAGGAATATTGCAATTTTTAGCTAACGAAGTTCAATGCAGAATAATATCATATGTGTTCTCAACAACTGGACAATAATTTGAACACTAAAGTGGTTTGTAAGCATAATTTGCAATAAAATGCAAAAATTTCTTGTGGGTTTGGCTCTTTGAAATTTTTATTTTTTAGTTTGTTTACCAATTCATGGAAATGACATAATTGTGCTGGAGAGGACATTTGTTAAATTGCAAACAGAATCGTGGATACAGGCTTGCAAAAATGCAACAAATACCAAATCATGTGCCACCTTGGTAGAAGGAAGACCACTCTTCCTCTACAAATTTCACATTCTATGATATAATCCTTCTTATTTCAACAATTAGTAATTAACTTCAGTTCTGGAGAGGACAAATTTTAACGCGGAACTGTGGTATCAAGAACAAGTGGTCTACTGTATGTAAAATAAATGAATTCCTCAATCAGTGCCCTGTCCCATCAATTGGTAATATAACACAGATTATACAGGTAGGGTAAGGGTTTATATTTCCTCTTTAATGTTAACAAAAATGGAGGCATGAATTAGAGAGGACACTCATTTTTTTATTTAACGCAAAATGCCAATTTTGCAAGAATCTACGGAATTTTAACATTTTTGCACCAATTTTCACCATTCAACTTGCATGATGTTCCACACATATCATATTTTCATTGCAACAAGCACATTGCCATAGAATGTACCTAATTTTTCAAAGAATTAATTCAGAATACATGGGCAAAATGAAATGGGACTCCAAAATTGGGTTAAAATGTACCTTTTGGCAATTTTTTTATACATAAAATAGACAGAATTCTGTAAAAATGCTCATGTAGCTTGTAGTTTGTGGCATACTTAGAATTAAGTTAATAACACTGCACTATCACCCTAATTATATCAACCAGATATGATAAAAGCCATTTTTGTGAACGTGTCATTTATAATGAAATAGCCCAAATACAAACTAGTGCAAACAAGACATGTACTTTGCTTGGGCACTGGATAAAGAGGATATTAAAATATGACCAAACCAATTTTTAGCAGGGCCTGTCACAATCCCTTGGTGATCTACCAGAAAGTTCATTCTTGGGCTTCTTGGAAGATCACAGAGCAATGAACTCTTGGTCTTTCTCAACTGAGATGGCGCAATTAAAAATGATTTTAGAATAGATCAAATTTGAATACCAATAGTATACATGATTTTATGTAGGGCACAATGAGGATCACAAATTAATTAAAGATGTAAGCCAAAGAAAATTACAATTTTATAACAGAAAGTAATGCTAGCATTATATTATTTTTTACTATAAAAATTTTCATTGTTTTTGTGCATGTTTAGGCCAATTTCGAGTTTATCGTCACTTTTTTTTCCCAGGTTGGTGAGGTGACTTTTTCATTTTTCATTATTTCATCAGATTTCATTATTGACCTAAAATGCGTGTTGATTTAAAGCAAAATGGAAATAAATGCGACAAAGAAATTTTCACGAAAGGTAGGGACTAGAAAAAATAGAAAAGAGCTTGGTTTTGCTTCCAAGTTATGAATTTATATGTTTTACAAACAAAAATATATGTTTCCAATTGCTAAAACTGCTAAAAACACTGATACTTTGAAAATAATGAATCATTTTGGCATTTTGGTCTCAAAAAGTGACGTGGCGGGGGACGATAAACTCGGAATCGACTTTCACGCGCCTTATGGTGCAGAGATCTATAGACAAGAAATATTACTTTATAAACTAAATGTAATGTAAAATAACTGTCACTATAAAAGTTAAACAAAGAATTCCGAATCAGTGTGGATAGACCCAGCGCTTTAACCCAACTACATGTAAACACATTTATGATTTTGTTTCACTAGCATTGCCTCCCAAGTCATGATGAAAGTTCAACCCACCACTTTTCTTTATTTGGTAAAATTGTTGTTTGAAACCCTTCTAAAGTTTATCATGCATCATGGCTATGATTTCCATCTATAAAGATTATTATAAGGACCTAGTCATAGATAAGATCGAATCACAAATCTATATTTTCATTTAAATGTCGCTTTACACATGTACCAATTATTGACATGATTACATAACATAGTGGAAAATTCAGAGCCAGCAACAGCCCCTGGATTGGTCAGTACACAATGGTCTATTTGATTGGCACCTCTACTTAAAATCCAATTGGTTGACTGGGATAAATGGATCCAGGGGTTGAAAAACAATATGAATGGTGGTGTGTTGATATTTTTATCTTTTACACAACACATAGTTTGTACATTGTAGTGGAGTTGTTTGATTCCCAGGGCCAACTGATGCATATCTTTAATGTTGGCTTTTATGATATCATTTTATTTACCTCTAAAATTGAATTGCTAAATTATCAGCTCTAGTAAATGTGTGGTGCCCATGTAATAAAATTACTAGAAAGAAAAAGAGCAAGGTTTTACTAACTTGATGTGGTGAAACAAGTAAAAATGCAGACTAGACGGTAGGGGGGGGGGGGGTGAACAAATGTAGACAAAGAACACAGAAGCAGGTAAAAATTGATAGCCAAAACTTCAGTGCACCTAATAACCAGTGATGAAAATCACTTGTGCACATAAGCAGACATGACAAGCGAAGTTTGATGGCCAAAATTAAGAATTCCAGATCACACTGAAGTGTTAGGAAATCAGTACAAAAAGTATAGGCCTACTGGAACAAATTATGAAAATCGCTATGCACGAAAGTAGACAAACTAAAACCGAACAGACAGAAAAAACAATTATTCTTGTGTGCAACCAGTGAATTACGCACTTGCATCATACCAAATAAGAGCTGAAAATGATAAGAGATAGTACCTTGAATAAAGCATCATACCAAATAAGAGCTGAAAATGATAGAGATAGAACCTTGAATAAAGAGCCAATCTCTCTCACTTCCATGAGACCCAGATAAAATGGAACTAAAATCGCAGGAACTTACCGATGCACTTACAATATTTCCTTCAATATTTCCTTTCTCCTCACTGTATTTATTCATTGTCACAATAATATATATCCAGCTAGAATCAAACTTTCTCAATTTAGTCAATGAACTAGCCAAGTGTTATTGAGCAAGTTGTTGACAAGTTTCAGCATTATACCAAAGTACCCGAGTTCCCATAAATAGCAGCATGACACAATAGGGTATTTTCTTTTCAGCTATTGTGTTTCTTTTTCAATTCAGGCACAGCTCAAATCAATGGACTGCATTTAATGAAAGGCAAAGGTAAACCCACTTAGACCTTTTAAACTTTTACAATAGAAGGATAGTCATGTGAGGACTTGTTTTTCATTTCTTTCACAATCCTCTCTACTGGCTGGACCAGATATTTTCTAGGGTAGGCCCATATGATTTGGGGAAATCCACTTCCAAAACTGAAATTGGAAAATCCCATGCCAGTATTCAATATGTTTTCATGCACAGTGTAAGGGGGTACTACACCCCTGTGGTAAATTTGTGACTATTTTTGCATTTTTCTCAAAAAATAATAACACACTGGTAACAAAAGTTATGTAGGCCTATATTATTGGGGCAAGGAATCCAATTATTACACCGAAATTTCAGTGAATCAAGACAAGCGGTTCAGTATATATGATAAGAAACGAGGTACATCCTAGCGGTACCTTATTTCTTATCATAAATAACAAACCGCTTGTCTTGGGTCACTGAAATTCCAGTGTAGTAATTGGATTCCTTGCTCTTTAATATACATAACTTTTGTTACCACTGTGTTATTAGTTTTTGAGAAAAATGCAAAAATAGACACAAATTTATCGAGGGGTGTAGCCAGAGAGAGAAAAAAACCCTTTATGATCTATAGTTGACAAACTTATCCATCACAATCTTCAGCAGGGGTGTAGTCCCAGCCCAGGTGACATGGTGGAGGGGGGGGGTGCCAAATCGTTTGATTGGCCATACATTGATTCAGCGCACCTCTCCGAATGGTGAAGTCAGTACAACAAACTATAGCTACACCGTCCATCTACCAAGTCCTCAGTTCTCATTGTTGATGTTCAAATTATTTGGGCTACATGTACATTAAGTCCAGCAGCCAATGACACAACACACTGAACTTGTAATGACCCTGGTCAGACCCACAAAGATTGCTTTTAAAACAATTGCAAACTCTGGTTCATGGAACTTGGTGTGATCTAGACTTCAGGAAAGGGCAAATAGATAACAGTGCTATCAACAAGTACAATACAAAGTAATCAACACATTTACAACCATGACCACACTCCTTGATTATTTCCTTTGAACTACTACCAGGGTTATATGAAGTTGCAGTTGTACATTGGCCTAAATTTATCTGAATACAATGCAAATCCCATTGACTGAGGTTGTTGTCACAACTATAACTCACAAGGCTGAATACTTGGCTAGGAGTAGCATTTATTAACTAACTATACATAGTTAAAAATTTGTTGGGAGTACAAAATCAGTTCGGACTTAGGAGAAATTAAGATGCATGCTTTACCATGAAAACCATCATGAACTGGACCAGCTTTATTGTCGGGATATTTTGTTCATCAAATGTTTGGAGTTGCCCCTTTCTACTGTAAAAATACAAAAGCCTTCAAATTCAAATGGCCCCACAAAACAATAATTGTTTTTCTGGCTACAACACTTGGGTCAAGAAACCTTTTACCAGGCAATACACCTGACACCCAATTTCTCCTTAGCACGCAGAGCAAAATCATCTGCCAGCATGGCAAGGCATGTTGAAACGTGAAGCTATTTTCTCTGTCGATCGTGCATGCAACGTTGAATGGGTTAGCACTTCCCAGGTCGATTGTATGCTAATCAGATGGTACACTACAGCGTTTCTATTTGCAGAGAAAACGGCTTTCCCTAAATTTTCAGCACCTTTTTGCCCCGTGGCCTTGAAGTTGATGAATGAAATCAATGAGGTTTACTACTATCAGAAACCCTAACTGTTTACATATAAAACGTGTACAAAATTCAAGCAACCCAAGTGCCCAACCGTATTTTTCATAATTTGAGCATTTGACAAACTTGCTAAACAGTAGAAATCCTGACCAGGGTCACCCCATTCACTGTACAAACATCGACCAGCTGACTGATTTGAATAACAAAACGTGAGCGTCCTTTAAAAATGTACGTAAACAACTCATGTGTTCAACGAGAACACGACAGGTTGATCACACTTTATTCAATAATATTTGTTTGGTAAACAATCAATGGCAAGTCCACAATCATGTTAATCTTGTCAAGTGTACCGTTAGAATTTCAAGTTGTTTCAAAGGTGTCAGACTCTATAGTATAAAGACAGTGAATTGATCAGAAGAGCTATGAAGTAGTACTTTAGTATAATCCTCCATCTTTTCAGTGAAGTTTGACAGTAACTCATTCTGGACCGAAAAATCAATTTAACTTGTGCATAAATAGGCTGGACTTTAAACTTGCATTCACATGGCAGGCTTTAAAAGTCATTCCTAGAGTAAAACATTTTGCAGCAAACAATTTATAATGTGTGCAGCAAGTTTATGCATTTATATATTATGTAACATTTTTGAAATCAGCACCATAGCTAGGAACAAAATACCCTGCAAACAAGGAGGGCCGTCATAACATAGGCTAGCTGATGTTTTGATTTGAACATAGATTGTAGAAAGAGGATTTGAACAGGTTGCATTCAATATCTGACAGGAGTAAACAACCAGCCGTTACATGCCCTGGAGGCAAAACTAGTCCTTTTAAATCTATCCACTTCGGTGCCCTGACCCCTAGCCCTGCGAGGTTGTGTCATCAGGACCGCGACACTCCGGAGGACAGCAGAGGACAGAAAAATGTGACTCTCCTGCTAGTCTCCTACACAACCAGTTAATTATGTTTTTGTTCATACCGCATACAGTCTGGCCCGCGCCCGAGACTAGCAGGAGAGTCACATTTTCTGTCCTCACATCGGTATAGGCCGTCTGCACGTTAATTGTACGCGGAGTGTCGCTTCTCTACCTTTATTTTCTCTGGTGTCATGCAGTGTATGCCCAGCGTATTAAGAACAGTAGCTGGGGGTTTTACTACGAAATACGCCAAGCCGTAGAAGCTAGAACTGAGAAAGCACATAATTTATGAAGCGCAATAGAATGTTTCTTAAAAAGATATTTGCAATAACAGCAAAACAATGTCACTGTCAATGTTCTACTGTAATCATAATGTCAACCACACTGACCAGGCAGGGTGCAGTGACACTGACAGTCTCTACGGCAATCGTTGCTCAAGTACTCTGTAAGGTTGCGCAATGGAGTTGTCAGCTCTTTGTTGAGAAATGTTAAGAAAACGGCTTTGTTGCTTCAGAAAACCTGGAATACTAGCATCGTTGACCCGCTGAAAATGCTTGAATATTACGGGCGATGAAACAAAAGCTTACAAAATGGTCAGAACTATAACAATTTCACTGAATTCTGAGGTTCATGTCGTGACTCACCATCGATCAGCTGATCAGAGCAGACGACGGTTCGCACGTATAAATTGATACCTCAAGTACAGAAACATCATGAAAGTATCGTTTTTACTTGGTACATGAGATAAAACGTCAACCAAATAATTGCAAGCAAACATTTCAGAGCATAATATTTATATTTCGTGATTTTCGAGATAAAGGAACGTCCATCATGTCCATCTTGCATCATGGCATGATCCGATATTGCAGGTCTGAACTGGTCGACACCAGTGGCAGTGCAGCATGAACAATGAATATTAATCGCGTAATTTCATGGAATAAATTGCCCTTTTCAGCCAGAATTTCAAAAAATAAATTGATGCAAACCACAGTACATAGAAACATCACCAACCATACCTGAAACATTGAAAATCAGTAAATTTTGCTTACCTCTGTGAGTTGAAAAAGCTGAAAAACAAGCAGCAGAGCTAGGACGATCAGCTGTTCCATAGCCATCTTTCTTTCTCTCAGTGTCACAATGGTAGTGTTGCAACATCGACAGAGCTCGATTTCGAAATAACGCCCCAACAACAGGAGACGAGCCTCCAGAATATTCCATTATTCTGATTAGGGGTGTGCATGGTACTAATAGCGTTACGTTTCTCAATGTGTAAAAATAGGGTAGTAAATCTTCTTGGACAATCAAATCCAAACTCATCATCATTCAAGTTTTCAAATATTAAAGTAATTCTACAACATAAATAAGGTATTTGCATACCAATTTTAGGCTAAATAATGCAACATACGGCATTTCATCAAATGGTGTATAAGATCGCAGATAACGTTCGTACCTGAAATTAAAATACACTTGGACGAGACCACACATCAGCCCATCATGTCGTCACCCGATTTTCTCACAAACAACCCTTGTACTAATGAATATTCATATTTGAACAAAGGGACACCTCACTGGCCATGCTGGCTGCGGTTTTTAAAAACCTTGCTGTCAGAAAAACATGTGTAAAAGGGCATCTTGTTGTGTGTATGTATGGGGTAGGGGAAATGTCTTGTTTACCGAATTTTAAAAAGCGTGCCCATGCTATTTTTAGCAGCGTATGTTTGTGTACAACTACAACTGTACATGTACCTGTATGTGTATGAGAGGTGTGATTCCAGTACCTCATCATGTTTTGCACCATTGTGAATTTGTGGTAGGCATTCAAACTCATTCAGGTGCATTGGGGTTGGGGGGTTGGAAATCTGATTCTGCAGCTCACATTTGTACAAAATATGCCCCAAATTTCAAAATGATATGTTATTAGAATATTGTTACGTTATAATTATATGAAATAAAAAGACATATGCTAAACCCGGGATGCTAAAGCATTTATTTTTAATCATTCCCGTATTTTGAGAAAATGCAGTGCCAGTGTTTATGTTTTTGAAACAGCCCTGTCAGTCATTTTCAGTGATATTGTTTACAAATTTGCAATAAAAGATGTAAACAAACCCTGGTTCACGGACCTGTGCATCAGCTGGATAATTTTAGGGACCTGGAGCCAAGCTAGCTGCATACAGTTTGCAACAACCAACAAATTTATCACTCAGTACTTTAATTTGAATATCATGATTATGTTTCTTGAGTAAACAGCAGGTCAGAATAAAGAGTTCAGTTCTTTTGGCCAGGCCAACCAAACAGTGCTTTTGGTAAAATTATAGGAAACCTTATAATATAGGCATACATATGTCCTATATATTGCTATATAGGCCTAGGCCTACTATTATTAGCTATTACTTTGTTAAACAACAGCACCAAGACTCAGCCTCAGATCAGTAGAAAAGTACCACCTGCACCTGCAGGTCCTGTAAAATTGAAAATA